>NW_006408750.1:4272206-4303459 GCF_000296735.1 Chrysochloris asiatica
GGTTCCGACTCGATGGCACCTGACAACAACAACATTGATATCCTGATGTGGTGGTATAGGATAAGTGCTCTACAACAATGTTGGTTTGAACAGCAAGGTCAGCTGTTCAAACTTACCAGCTGGTCCTTAGAAACCCTATAGAGAGTCACTATGAGTCAGAACCAGCTTTATAGCAATTAACAATGACAACATTAGACACTCTGGAGACCTGGTGTGGTGATGTAGGATAAGAACTGGACTCTAACCATAGGGTTGGTGGTTCAAACACACCAGATGCTCCTCAAAAACCCTATCGAGAGTTACCATGAGTTGGAACTGACTTGACAGTACTTAGCAACCGCAACAACCTAACAATCTGCAACATAAAGCAGGAGTTTTCTAGAATAATGGGAGCAAACCTTGCCAAGCATAGTGCTCAGCAGGTACAGAGTAAGGGACCAACATGCTCAAGAAATGGTAGAGAGCACAGTATGACTGTAGTACCTAGTGAATAGAGCAAGAACAGATGCACAAGGAAGATAGAATTTGTGGCAGACTTTTAATGAAGTACTAGAAGACTTGAACTTCTTATCTGAAGGCACTGAGAAGAATTTCAGGCAGATGAATAACTGAATTAGAAATCCCATGGAGATAGAACTGGACTAAAGAAGACCAGTGGTAGGAAGAACAATAGTAGGCATTTAAGTTAAGCACCAGACAGCTAACCTCAAGGTCAGTGATTCAAATCTACCACCTGTTCCTTGAAAACCCTATATTGGGTCTCAATGAATTGGAATCAACTTGATGTTGACTAAACAACAAGTAGTAAGAAGAAAGATGGCCAATTCTTAAGCCACATACGTGTGTGTCCTGATTTCTCAAAGAAGCAAACAAAAAACTCACAGCTCCTGATGGAATATCAAGCATAACTTATACTTTGCTTGCTTGCATTTTTCTTTGTTTCTAGCACAACTCTATATACGTGGTAGGATCTTACCATAGTCTGGCCTTATGAATGGGTTAGGAAACCATCTCTATGTAAAAAAAATTCACTCACACAGTGTGGTCCTGACTCCATTGAATAGGATGTTCATGGTAAAGCCCTGACCTTTTCAACAGCATGGAAATTGTGACTTTATGGATAACCCCACCAGTAAAAATGTATCTTGATGCTTCGTCAGTCATGAGTGGTCAGATTTGAATGAAGTAAGTCAGACACAAAAGGACAGGAATTATATTACCCCATCTATGAAAGGTCTAGAGGACACAAATCTTTAGAGATCAAAATGTATTAGGGTTACCAGGAATTGAAGGAAAGGAACAGTGTGAATTCGTGTTTAAGGGGCACTGGATTTCTTCTAAGGATGATGCCAACATTTGAAATTGGATAATAGTGATGGTAGTAAAACCACAGAATTGTCCAATAGAAGAAATGTTGATATGGCAATTGTTACATGTATAAATGTGCTGATATAAATGTGCTGTTGTTTTTGTTTGGTGCCATCAAGGTGGTACAGACTCATACAGACGCTATGCACAACAGAATGAAACACTGCCCGGTCCTGGGCCAACCTCACAATTGTTACTACACTTGAGCCCATTGATTCTGCCACTTTGCCAATCCATCTCTCTGGAGGTCTTCTTCTTTTTTCTGACCATACACCTTACCATACATGGTATCCTTCTCCAGTGACTGGTCCCTCCTGACAATATGTTCGAAGTATGAGAGATGAAGTCTGGCCATCCTGGCCTCCAAAGTGCACTCTGGCTGCACTTCTTCCAACACAGATCTGTTGGCTCTTTTGGCAGCCCATGGCACTTTCAATATTCTTCTCCAATACCATACTCAAAAGCATCAATTCTATGGTCTTCCTAATTCACTGTCCAGCTTTCACATGCATATGAGGTTATTGAAAATACCCTTGCTTGCGTCAGGCATACCTTAGTATTAGAGCTGATATTTTTGCTCTTCAACACTTTAAAAAGGTCTTGTGCAGCAGATTTGCCTAATGCAATACATTGTTTGATTTCTTGACTGCTGCTTCCATGAGTGTTGATAGTTGTTGATCCAAGAAGAATGAAGTCCTTGACAACTTCAATCTTTCCTCCATTGATAAGAATGTTATTTATTGCTCCATTGGTGAGGATTTGTTTTTTCTTTACATTGAGATGCAATCCTTACCGAAGGCTGTGGTCTTTGACCTTCATCAGTAAGTATTTTAAGTCTTTTCACTTTCAGCAAGCAAGGTTGTATCATCTGCATATTTCAGATTGTTAATGAGTCTTTTTCCAAGCCTGATGCCACGTTTTTCTTCATAGAACTCAGCTTCTTGGATTATTTGCTCAGCATACAGGTTGAATAAGTATGGTTAAAGAATACAACCCTATCACATACCTTTCTTAATTTTAAAACATTCAGAGTTCCCATGTTCTGTTCTTTAGACATATACATATTTCTAAACACATACACACACACACACGTATATATATATATATACATATATATATTTATGAAGTCATGATGTGGCGCTGTAGGATAAGCATTTATCATAGAACCACAAGGTTGGTGGTTTAAGCTCACTTGCTGCACCTTCGAAACCCTATACAAAACCGCTATGAGTCAGAACTGACTCAATGGCACTTAATAACAATAACATATATGGGCATTTTTCTCATTTCATTTTTATAAAACCCTATGAGGCACATCATACCACTATTCTATTTTAATAACAAGGTGATAAGGGACAGACAATAAATTGTTCAATATAAAATAGCTAAAGAAATGAAGTCTACATCCAGGTTTTTTTGTTTTGTTTGTTTGTTTGTTTGTTTGTTTGTTTTTAATCTCAAAACACCTTCTCCAACAATGACTACTGAAATGGAAGGGATGAGCAGATTCAGCACAAGTCAGTGTTAAGGACTCCTTGGATCTAAGTAGCAATATTGTGGTGATATTGTGGATTTTGAGGAAGTCTGGGCAGTCCTCAAGGAGAAGAAAGAAAATGCATAAAAGACAGAAAGCCAGAGACATTGAATGAATTTCAAACTAAGCATGTATGGTCTCATGATAAAGTACTTAATAAATATTTTGAAGTAAATGAAATATGAATGACATAAACAAAGGAGAACCTTATAACGGGGAGTAAAGAAAGACTTCAACTTTGGCTTGGGTGCCTTCCTTGATATAGATGAACTATGCACTTAGAGTGTACATATTTTTGTGGATTGTCGTTTCAGTTAAATCCAGGCTATTTCTGGACCTGTTAACAAATTCATAAATCTTCACCCACTGGTTTTGTTTTCTGGTTAGAGTCAGCCTAAATGATTTCCAGCTTCCTGAATACTTATTATCATACTTCAAATGGAGTATCAAGAAATGAATAATTTGAAAACAGACTACCTTTCTGATTCTGGGTCAAAGAGCCACATATACTGTAAAAGCCCTTGCTCTGGTGTATAAAATTTGCTCTCAAATAACATGAAAGATTATGCCTACCATTATATGTGCAGGATAGAATTTTGTATGTGTGTATGATTTGATATAGGCAGAATGATTAAAAATCCCACTTGCCTTTTCTCTCTTCATTATTCTGTCTCTTTTAATTTGGGTCCCCTTGGGTTGGCTATAACCAGTGGAAAGGAAACATATCTATAGAATAAGCAGCAGGATATTATGAACTATGGAAATCATTCGTATACTGTAGAGGAGAAATTTAATAACTTCTATCGATCATTCAACCAATCTTTCCTCTGCTTTACTTTGTTTAGGATTCAGCTATATAATTGGTATCATTAGAGCATTAGTGTCTCCTTTCTGAAGGCATGTGGTTTGCTGGTCATTAGCAAACTTGATGTGCCTGTCAAGGACAGCAAACCAAAGAAGGCAAATCAACTTTCTCTTCCTTCACAGCAAGGTGGCTGGCTCAAACTAGGTTTATCTCTAGTTAACCTGGTTTTGTCCTCTTTGTAAATGTCATTGAGCTTAAAATACTTCAACTGCAAGCCCTTCACTGAGTGACTTTTTGTGACCTGAGCCTTGAAAGTGATTCTTCCTCTAGAGTGAATGTTTAGTACAAGGTTCACTTTCTTGTCACAATAAATAAATAAAAACCTCAAACATGATTGAGTTTTTTATGTTCATTAATTGCAGCATGATCTACACCTGTTTGGTCTTCATCAGAAATACCAGTTGACTTGCCTAAAACTCTTCACTATTTAATTCTCCTATCCAGGGACCATTATAATAAACCAATGCATATGATAATGGAAAAACTGTCTGGGGTGAGAAAACAAGGAGCTCTAAGTGCAGGTTCAGCTTTTCCATTGAGTAAGTCTAGGATGTTGGGGGAGTCATTTCTTCTCTCTAGCTCCTACCTTGTTTTTACATATAGGTTGGTTGGTTTGGGACATTTAAATTAAATTGCCACTGTTGCTATTAAATGCTGTAGAGTCAGTTCTGATTCATGACAACCCAGCATAGGATTTCCTGGTGTGGCATTGTCGGATAAGCACTGGACTGCAAGGTTGGTTTGAACTGCAAGGTCATTAGTTCAAACTCACCAGCCACTCACAGGTAACCCTATAAAGAGTCACTATGACTTGGAACTGACTTAATGACACTTACTAAAAATAACATAGGGTTTTGGAGGAGTGTATGATGGACTTGGACCTCTGGTAGCGTAGTGGTTATGAATTGGGCTGTGAACCGCAAGGTCAGCAGTTCGAAACTACCAGCGGTTCCTCGGGAGAAAGATGAGGTGTTCTGCTCCCATAAAGATTTACAGCCTCGGAAACCCTGTACGGGGTCACTATGAGTTGGAACCGACTCCACAGCACATAGCCACAGCCACATGATGGGCTTGAATCACTGGCACTGTGGCTAGTAGGCCAGTGCTTATCCTATAGTGCCACACCAGGACTTTATTGTTGTTAAGTGCCTTTGAGTCTGTTCTGACACATAACAACTCTGTATAGGGTTTCCAGGAACAGCTGGTGAGCTTGAGCTGTTGACTTTGTGGTGCAAACTGACTTTGCAGTCCAGCGCATTAACCGAGACAGCACCACACCAGGACTCCAGGACTCTATTAGAGACCTGGGAAAAGATCGCATAAATAAATATAAGACAAATGCTAGAAATAGACTTTGTGACAATTAGAAAGTGCCTATCAACCTGGCCTAAAGTTATGACAACTTTATAACACAGCTTTATGACAGTTATAACACAAAAACATCCTACCCCAGAAAATTCATCTAAGTGGAATATTTGACCCATAGTTGCCTGTTTACCACAGCCAACCTTTATCAGCTAAAGTTTTGTTTTTGTTATTGTTGAAGGTATCCTAAATTTTATGACTCTACTGAAGTGTTTTAAAAAGAGAGAGAATGAAAAACCTAAATGAAATGCTTTTGATTAAAATTTTAAAAATAAATAAATAAAAGGATGAGCAAAACAAAATATGTGAGGCTAAAAACTGACTTGTTTTAATGAGAACAGAAAAATACCAGCTTGTCAGAACTAGTGTGGGTAGTTTTGTTGTGGGGAAAAAAAAAAAAAAAAAAAAGGCCAACATAATCTTAAAATACAATGTAAAGAACATGTTACACAAGCCTCATTGAGTCATTTTCCCAGTGCACTCAGCTTGGGTCTGACCTTCATTATATTGGGAGTCCACATGTGATACTTTAAAGGTATGTAAAAAAATTGGGAAACATCCAGAATTTCAGAGAATGAAAAACTATTTCTTTTGAGGAAAGAGTAAAGGAATTTAAATTGCTCAGCCTGGAGGAGAGGAGTAAAGCATGTGGTTGAACTATTCTTGAGAACAGGATGTATTTTTATATTGAGGAAGCATGTTGGTGTTGTTAGGTGCCATCAAACTGGTACCAACTCACAGCAACCCTAGGCACAACAAAACGAAACACTACCTGGTCCTACGCCACCTCACAATCATTACTACTATGCCTGAACCCATTGCTGCTGCCACTATACCAATCCATCTTCTTGGGGGTCTTCCTCTTCTTCTCTGACCTTCCACTTCATCAAACATGATTTCATTCTCCAGGGACTGGTCCCTCCTGACAATATGTCCAAAGTATGAGAGACAATGTCTGACCATCCTGGCTTCCGAGGATCATTCTGGCTGTACTTCTTCCAACACAGATGTGTTCTTTTGGTAGTCCATGTTACTTTTGATAGTCTCCTCCAACATCATACTTTAAATTCATCAATTCTTCCATGGTCTTCCTTATTAACTGCCCTATTTTTACATGCATATGAGGTTATTCAAAATACTGTGGCTTGGGTCAGGTGCACCCTAGTCCATCTATGCTCTTGAACACTTTAAAGTAGATTTGGATTGCTATCACTTTCTCAATTCTATGCTTGACTCCGACTGTAGAAACCCCCATTGGGATAACCTGGAAGTATAGGGCAGCTTTTAGTACTATTGAATATTACTTGCTAATTCCACTTCCCCTCAGAATCTATCCCCATTGCTAATAAACCTTTGTAAAACCCTGAAGATGGTGTTTGTTGCTACAACCATTGTTAATGGAGGTTCTGAGTTCTTCCTTCTGGGGACCTTCTTTTTTGTGTGAATTATTACTTCCCAGACCTTTGCATGGGCTAATTTTTCAGTCAAGTGTGCCCTTGCTAATCATCACCATTTCTTTAAATTCCATCCATCTTTGAAATTCTAGCTTAAGTGTGATCCCTTCCATAGAAACCTGATTCATCTCTCAAATTGGAATGAACCTTTTCTCCTTGAGATTGGAAACACTGCTGTGTCCTGCACCAGCCTCACAATTGTTGTAATATTTGGACCACTGTTGCTGTCACTGTGTCAGTCCATATTGTTGGTTTTTTTGCTGAACTCCCCACTTTTCCAAGCATCATGTCCTTCTTAGGGACCAATCCCTCCTGATGATATGTCCAAAGAATAAAAGATGACATCTCATCTCACTATCCTCACTTCTAAATAGCATTCTGGCTGTAATTCTTTTAAGACAGATTTTTGGCTTTTCTGACAGTCCATGATATTTTCAATATTCCTCTCCAACACCATAATTCAAATGCATCATTTCTTCTGTGGTTTTCCTTATTCGTGGTTCAACTTTTATGTGCATATGTAGCAATTGAAAATACCATGGCTTAGGTAAGGAGTATCTTAGTCATTAAACTGACATCTTTGCTCTCTAACACTATAAAGAGGTCTTTTGTAGTAGATTTGCCTAATGCATCATATTTTTTCATTTCTTCACTGCTGCTTCCTTGAGTGTTTGCAGTCTCAAAAACACTGACCCGGTTTGTGGCTAAATTATTTTTGTTCAAAAGTGTTTACTTCAGTATCCTCCCCTTAACTCCTTGAGGTCTGAGACAGCAGCTTTTCTTTCTATATGAGGGGGCTTCAAAATTTCATGGAAAGATTCCTTTATCTGTTAATTCAGTGTTTCCATGATTTTTTCAGACCCCTCACCTATACACCCCAGCATCCATTCAGTGCATTAAAATGATAATGACCATTTACTGAGCATTTGCTATGTGCCAGATTGTGTGCTAATAGCAAAGCATACGTTATTTCATTTAGCATTCAGTTATTTTCCACATGAAGGCATTAAGATTTAGAGAAATTGAATAACCATCCCCAAGGTTACATAGCTCAAAACTGGTGGAAGCAGAATTTGAAACCATTTCTCTCCAACTTCACAGATTATGCTTCTCCCTATTAATCTATCGATCATGCTGTTTTCCAGTGCCCAGTATACTCATGCTGAATAGATTTGGATTAGTCTTTCCATTTGGATAAGAAGTTATTCATATTAAAATGAACTCATGGAGCAGCCCAGCCATGGCTGCTATTGGTGAGACTGCCACCAACTTCTCTAATACCCAGTAAGGAGGTTATTTAATGGAGGGTCAGGAGATTAAGAGCCCCAGGGTATCATTAAGATTTGAGGTGCATTGCTGATCTTGGCCCAACCATGTGGTAGCTGAACAAAGGTGATGTGTTGGATGCATTTACCATGCTAAGGAAAGAACAGCTGAAAGTTAACCAGCACATTAATCATGCTGACAGATGGTCTGCTTGGCTCAGGCTCTTAAACAGACTCTGACTCTCTCACAAGCTTACTGCTGTGTGTCTATTAGTATGATGGAAGAAAAATAAAATATAGATCTGAATGAGGAATCAGAGCAGTCTTTTTAATAACCAAATTGAAAGGTGAGGCTCTGTGCAATTTTGTTTGCCTTCATTCTGCTTACTCAGGATACTGACCTTTTTCTATCATGCCATTCACCCCCACATCAGTGCATTTGAAATCTGTGCTCATGTTCTGGCCCCACATCCAGCATGGTTCCCTGTCACAGCTTCACACACAGTACTGAAAATGGCTACCACCAACCAGGCAGGTAAGTGTGCATTCTGAGGAAATTTGCTGTCCCTCGGCTTTATTTCTGTTGGCTCAGTGGGAAGATTCTAATTTGAACTAGGCAAAATTTAGTTTGCCTGGGGCTGGTGGGCAGGTGTTAATTTTATGACTGGGCTGCTTCAATTGCTAGAGCAATCACATATTGCAGGTTGACATCATCTCAATAGAAAAGTCGATTTCCATTTGGTGGGGGTCTGGGGACTCAGAAAATCCCATCCTGGACTGATTTGAATTTCCTCTGAGTGCCCATGTCTTGATCTTTGAGATGGAGAGATATAGTTCCATATCCACTATCTCTACCATCTTCACTATCTCTGTCTCTATCTCTGTTCATACTGAGGACCACTCAACCCAAAAGGTAAATCTAATAAGACACAAAGATATGAGGGGGCCTTAAAAATTTCATGGAAAGACATAATTAGAAGACAATGGAAATTTACCATGAACTTTTTGAAGCATTTTTATAAAGAAACCTCTTAGTGGAATGGGGTTTCCTGGTATGACAGAAATAAACAAAGAAAAAAGGAACAAAGTCTGATAGCTCAACTTTTTCCCTGGCCCTGTTTTGTGCATGCCCTCCCCCACCAATCATCCATTTTGTTTTAAATAGAGAAAAGAATTGACCTTCAGTGAGCACTTATTTTATGTAGGTCAGTGTTTATATGAGGATTCACTCAATCCATACACTAGGTGTTTGAAATGGATTTCACTGTTCCTTTCATAGACATGACTGAGTGAGGCAGAGACAAGTGACATAGCCAGAGTGACCAGGGTTATATTGGGGAGTGGGGACTGAGATCTACAACACAGACACATCTGATTCTAATGCTCCCCTTTGTATACTGTGATGAACTGTTAGGTTTCTCAACACATTTGACCTACCTTTTCTCTGAAGCAAACCATTTAGTAGTGAGAGAAGTTGAAATGTTAGGAAGAATCAATACTTTACTTTCATTTCTGTGTTTAATGGGCAAGTTCTATGCCAAACTGCCCAAAGTCCTTATGTACGCTCAGAATATTCAACTTTGAAACTCTTGATCAATATGTCCTTAACCACAAGGAGGGAAGAGACCCACCTGGAGTAACAGTTTCTTGATTGGAAAGCTAAGACATTCACATTTTCTCCATGGTTTTTCAGGCAGATTTTTTTTTTTTTTTAAATAAGCTTGGTTCAAGGTCAGGCCAATTGCTTGTTAAACACAGGATCTGTGATGTGGATTGACACATTCATGGCATATTTTGAATGAAATCTTCATTTGCTGTTAGCAGTCTTCCAAGCATCGCTAGTTTGGGAAACGGGCCAAGGCAATTTGTAATCCCTATGACAGAGTCCTGGGACCAGACTAACTTCTGCTATTGTTTTGATCCAGAATATTAGTACTCAATTCTCTGGAGGTCTGAATACAGATGGAAGAGTAGACCACAGAAGTATCATCTGGAAGCTATGTGTCTGTTTAGCCAATCCAAAAAGCTGTAGCTTCTAATTTAATTCACACACTGGACTGAAGTTCAAGTGATCCCCCCAAAGTCCTGAGAGATATGGATGAATTTGAAGTCTGTTTAGTATAATAGGCAGAGACACAGTCACTTGGGGACTTTGTTTCCTTGGACTAACTGAGGAACATGGAAACAGAAGAAGAGTGGGAGGAGAGAGAAAGGCAGGGAAAGTTGTATACACTATAGTTTAATTTATTTTTAGTTATGAATGTCATAGTATATATTTTTAAAAAAATGATTTGTGAAATCTTTTTCAGTCTTTTAACACACTTTTTTTTTTTTATCTCCCCTCCTAAATATGCTTTGTTTTAAGTCAAGAGAAACATAATTTTTCCGTCTTTGTTTTGCACTACTTTAAGTGATGTGACATCCTAGTGATTAAGACTAGATTCTAAAGTCTGTTGTCTATGACTGACCACTCCAATAGAAACCAGAGCCAAGCTAATGTAAAGTAAAAAGCTTTACTTTTTTCTGTCCCCTTTTTGTGGTTGTGAGGTGATAATGCGATTTGTTGTTGTTGTTAGGTGCCATCGAGTCAGTACCCACCCATAGCAACCTTATGCACAGCAGAATGAAACACTGCACAATCCTGGGCCAACCTCAGTACTGTTGCCATGCTTGAGTCCATCGATGCTGCCACTTGAACAATCCATCTCATTGGGAGTCTTCCTCTTTTTCTCTGACCCTCAAACAAGATATCCTTCTCCAGCGACTGGTCCCTCCTGGCAATATGTCTAAAGTATGAGAGACGAAGTTTGGCCATCTTGGCCTCCAGGGAGCACTCTGGCAGCAATTCTTCCAAAACGGATCTATTGGTTCTTTTGGCAGCCCGTGGCACTTTCAATATTCTCCTCCAACACCATAACTCAAAAGCATCCATTCTTTTGTGGTCTTCCTTATTCACTGTCCAGTTTTCGCATGCATATGAGTTTATTGAAAACACCATGGCTTGGGTCAGGCACACCTTAGTCCTCAAGCTGACATATTTGCTCTTCAACACTTTAAAAAGGTTTTGAGCAGCGATTTGCCTAATCATTATGTCATTTGATCTCTTGACTGCTGCTTCCATGATAGTTGATAGTTGATGTTGATAGTTGATCCTAGAAGAATGAAGTCTTGGCAACTTCAATCTTTTCTCCATTGATAAGATATTGTTGATTGGTTCAGTGGTGAGGATTTTGTTTTCTTTACATTGTGATGTAATCCATACTGAAGACTCTGTTCTTTGATCTTCATCAGTAAATATTTTAAGTCTTCTTCACTTTCAGCAAGCAAGGTTGTATCATCTGCATATCACAAGTTGTTAATGAGTCTTCCTCCAATCCTGATGTCACGTTTGTCTCCATAGAACCTAGCTTCTCATATTATTTGCTCAGCATACAGGTTGAATAAGTATGGTGAAAGAATACAACCTTGTCTCACACCTTTCTTAATTTTAAACCATTCAGTGTTTCCATGTTCTGTTCAAACAACTGCCTCTTGGTCCATGTACAGATTCCTCATGAGCACAACTACATGTTCAGGAATACTCATACTTCACAATGTTCTCCATAGCTTGTCATGATCCACACAATAGAAAGCCTTTTTGTAGTCAATAAATCAGAGGTAAACATCTGTCTGATACTCTATGCTTTTAGCCAAGTTGGTGAGAATTGATGAATTATCCAAACTGAAATGCATTGAAAGAACTCCAGATTCTATTTTTTTTTTTTCCTACCATTGCTCCTGTCTCCACCTGGTGATTATTCCTGCTGGACATCTCTGGGGAGTGGGAAAGTACATTATCCAGACTGGTAAAAGGTATCCTTCCTGATAAAACTTCAGGGTGTGGCACTGTGGGTTAATGCACCAGACTGCAAAGCCGTTTAAACTGGATATCAGCAGTTCAAGTTCACCAGCTTCTCAGAAACTCTATACAGGGTCACTATGGATTGGAACCAACTCGACAGCACTTAACAACAACAACAACAACAAAAACAATGTCATCTTGGTCTTTTACAGAGTAGTGTAGAGTACATTGTAATTAATTTCCCAGCATCCAAAGATAATTGGTAATTTGAATCCCAAGTTAGTCATGATAATTTCATCTTCCTTGCCATCAATTGACATAACTATGGTCAGGCTAGGACAATTTGGTCGTCTGATATTTGTCTGAAGATCTTAAGAAGTCACCCTCGGTGACACTAAGTTTTTCCAACTGTAAATAGAAACAAATCATAGTATCTAACTCATTGGCTTCTGTGAAGATTATATGAGATATCATATACTAAACACCTGAAACATAGTGAGCACTCAAATTACTATTATTGTTCTTAGAAATATGCTGAAATCACAATTAGAGATACATGCAGAGAGATATAGAAATAGATCTAGATAAATGTTCATTGCAGTGCTATTTATAATTGGTTCCAATAATTATGCAAGAATAAAGGAATAGTTAATTGTGATTAGCCTATCTCAAGAAATACTTCGAAGTTATTTAAAATGATGTAGCAGAATTATATTTATTGATGTAGAAAGTAGTTTATGATATTTATTTCATAAGCAGTCGATTATTTTCCAAAGATAGATACAGATGTAAAACAGGTATATGGAATCAGGCAGGATATTCACCAAATGATTTTGGTGGTTAAAGAATCTCAGAAATTATTTGTGGTAGGAAGATGTTTATTAAAATTACAAACTTAAAAAAATGTACGTATAATACATGCTTAATTGTATTTTTAATTCAGAAAATACAGATGCAAGAACGCAAAGAAAATCAGCAGTAATATTACTAACAAAAAATCAGCAGTAATCTTACTAACAAAATTTAAACAAAACTCTGAGAGAATTTTATTTCAAATCCTTTAAAAACATTTACGTGTATGTGTACATGTGTGTAAAATTGAGGTGAAATTCAAATCATATGAAGTGAACCATTTAAAACTATGCAACAGTAGCATTTAGTACATTGATAAATGTTGTACTACCATCACCTCTATCATTCTCGAGGGAGACCCTGTCCTGCACCAATGACGTAGCCACTCCTCATTATTTCCTCATCTCAGCTCCTGACAACCAATAATCTGCTTTCTGTCTCAATGCATAGCTGTCTCAATACTTATTCTCGAAATTTCATATGAATAGGTCATACAGTAAGTGTTCCTTTGTGTCTGGAATCATTCAGTTAGCATAATGATTTCAACGTTCATCCACATTGTACATGCATCAATACTTCATTCCTTGTATTCAAATCTTAAAACGTGTTTTCTGTTTTCCATTAATAAGTATTTGAAATGTTTAAAATAGATTGCATTTCTTGTGTAATGTTAAAGGCTGTAGTTGTTAGGTGACATTGAATAGTTTCAGATTCATAGTGTCCTCATATACAACAGAACTAAACTCTGTCTGGTCCTGCTCCAGCCTCATGATCATTACTATGTTTGAGTCTGTTGTTATAGTGGCTGCATCAGTTCATCTTATTGACAGTCATTTTTTATGACCATCTACTTTACAAAGCATTATGTACTTCTCTAGGACTGGTCCCTCCTCATAACATGTCCGGAGCACATGAGCCAAAAATTTCACCATCCTTTCTTCTAAGGAGCATTCTGGTTACACTTTTTCCTAGACAGCTTTATTTGTTTTCCTAGTTGTCCATGGTATAGTCTTCACACCATATTTCAAAGGCATTAATTCTTCTTCACTTTTCTTTATTCACAGTCCAGCTTTCAAATGCATATGAGGCAATGGAAAATACCATGACTTGGGTCAGGTGCAACTTCATTCTCAAAGTGACATCTTTGTTTTTTTTTAAACACTTTCAAGATGTATTTTATAGCAGTTTTGCCCAATACAATACAACATTTGAATTCTTTTCAAGCCACTACACATATATATTATTAAAGTCATTTTGACATATTTTCAGCTTCATTCAGAAAATATTTATAAAGGGCCTACAATGTACCAGATGGTTCACAAAAACACATAATACTGTCTGCCCTCTTAGAGTTTATACTGTTTCAGATTCTCCCAAAACAGAAAAAGGGAAATGCATTTGAATTAATTACATTTCCTGGTAGAAGTGGCAACTGGGGACCCTCAGTTTCTATAATGTTGTTCTGCCTTGAATGTGACCAGACTACCGTCTGGTCTAGATATTGTAGGTTCGGTTTCAGATCACAGTAATAAAGTTAATATCACAATAAAATGAGTCACATTTTTCGTTGTTGCTATTTCCCAGAGCATGTAAAAGTTATGTTGATATCATACTGTAGTGTGTTAAGTATGCATTAATAGCATTATGAAAATGTTTTAAATTCAGTGATAATTACCAAAATATGACACAGTAATACTAAGTGAGCACATGTTGTTGGAAAAATGGTACCAATAGATTTGCTCAATGCAGAGTTGCCACAGACCTTCAATCTGTAAAAAAAAAAAAAAAAAATGCAATATCTGTGAACCTAAATAAATAGAAACACAATAAAACAAAATATGGGCTCCTGGTATGACGCTATAAGATCAGCACTGGACTGTAAACCACAAGGTTGGTGGTTCAAACCCACATTGCTCCTCAAAAAGCCTGTATAGTGTTGTTATGAGTTGGATTCAACTGGATGGTACTTAAAAATAACAAACATGAGTCAGGTCTCGGGCAGCAGCTGGAGCAGTTCATGTATCTCCCCTTCTTAGTGGGAAGCAGGATGTTTATGACTATGACAAACCCTAGGAAAGGAGCATGCGGGACTCCTGTTTATCCCTTTTTCCTAACAATTCTCATGGTATTTGGAATGGCATTGAAACTCTATAAAAAACACAATGCCAACACTCTGTGAGGGGAAGTGATAAGTCAAAAGAAATGTGTTTTGATTCTTGAGTAAAGCTGTCCCATATGTCTTTCCTAAGTAATCTTTTAGGAAGGTTTACTAACTATGCTTAAGCTAATTGCCTTTAAGTCTGAAAGTGTAGGTAGTAAATAAGAGTGTAATGATAGTAGAAGGTTGGAAAGATGCAAGAGGCATGAAAGAAGAAAAAATGTAATAAGAAGCATGCATGGGAATACAGTGATAGCGTTTCCAGCACATTGTTAGGATACTGAGAAAAGATGACAGAAGTTGAGTTTGACTTGGTGGTGATGGTGAGTGGTAATATTTTTGGATTTTATTTTAGGTAACTATAAGGTTCAAGCTCACCAGCAGCTCCTCGGAAACCCTAAACAGGGTCGCTAAGGGTCGGAGTCGATTCGACGGCACTAAACAATAACAACAATGAGTGATTAGAGTAAAAAGTAGAGATATTAAGTATGCTCAAGTAATAAAATAAAACAATGTTGTTGTTGTTAAGGGTTGTTGGTTGAGTCAGTTCCATCTCATAGTAGCGCTGTATAGGGTTTCCGAAGAGCAGTTGGTGGATTTGAACTGCTAAACCACTGACCTTTTGGTTCAAAGGCCAGTGCTTATCTTACAGAACCATACCAGGAGTCCAGTTAAAACAATACACCAGCATTAATAAGTCAGGTTTATATAACATCCATCTGCATTTAGATATAACCATTAATAGAATCTAATCTTTTGCCAACAGAAATCTGCCAAATACAGCCTGTTTGTAACATCTTAAGCTATAGACAAAAGTTTTACAAGTGATGGTTGTGGGGTTTCTGTTGCATGGATGAATTTCCAGTGGTCTCCAGTGATTGTTGTTGTTAAGTACCATCAAGTCAGTTCTGCTCCATAGTGACTCTGTATAGTAGGGTTCCCGAGAAGCAGCTGGGGAATTTAAACCACTGACATGCGGCTTAGACTGACCTTGCAGTTCAGTGCATTATCGCACAGCACCACACCAGGACTCCATCACTAAGACTAAGATATGGAACCCACCATTGGTTTATAGCTTCTAAATCCATAGCTACTATGTTTTAAACCTTAGGATTACAGGTAAACTGCTATTGTGAATGCTTCTACTTTAAGATAAGGGCTAAGATATAGTAAAGGAGTTCTGCGGTGGCACTGTAGGATAAGCACTGGACCACAGGTTGGTGGTTTAAACATGACCAGTTACTCCTCAGAAACCCTATACAGGCCTGTTATGAGTTGGAACCGACTGGATGGCACTTAACAACAACAAAGCTATTGTAAAAATGTGTTAGCAGTGTTACCCTACGTTGTGTGGGAACCAAGGGGTGATGGTTGTCCTTTTTGTAAGAATACAGCATTCTCATAGTGGTGAGCTGAAAATATATGTGATAAAATTGATCCATGTGGGTATTTAATTTGGGCTTAAAACTTCCTGAAGTATTTTTGCTGTAAGTTGTAGTAGCAACAACAATATTGGTGGTAGAAATAGTAGCAGTAATAATAATAATAAAAAGCATTTACTGAAAGCCTATAACTAGCAAGACACCACCAATTATAAGCACATTTTAAGGACCCAACTATTGGTGTTTGGTATGTATTAATTATTTTATCATCCCAGTTACTCACTGAAGTAACTGTTATTACTATTTCTGCATTTTGCAGTCTAGAAAATAAGTTTAAAGAATTAAGTTAGTTTTTTTAAAGACCTTATAGCAGTGTTTAGTGCATTTTTACTTTGTCTAATACTTGGTTCTATGCAGTTAAAAATCCTATTTTAAAGAATCACTGAAAGAAGTAGAATTGCCTGAATAATTTCCCTTCTACTTTCATTGCATTAAAGATTTGGTACTTAGCTGGTTTATTTACCAATGCAGGTAATTAATACCAATGCTCTGTTATTGTTGTGATGTGCCTTGATTTGATTCCAAATCATAACAACTCTGTATAGGGTTTCCAAGGAGTAACTAGTGAGTCTGAACCACTGATCTTTCAGTTAGCAGTCCAGTGCTTATCATACAGTGCCACACCAGGACTCCAACAAATGCTATAGTGAGATCCCAAAATATTTGGGAGTACTGTCTCTCTCTTTCCTC
Source organism: Chrysochloris asiatica (assembly GCF_000296735.1). NCBI lineage: Eukaryota > Metazoa > Chordata > Mammalia > Afrosoricida > Chrysochloridae > Chrysochloris > Chrysochloris asiatica. Next base: position 4,289,041 of record NW_006408750.1, read on the forward strand.
TCTCTCTCTCTCTCTCGCTCGCTCGCTCGCTCGCTGTATGTGTGGGTCTGTGTGTGTGAAAGAGAGAGACTAGGAGACATGAATTCTTTGGGAATATTGAGGAGTACTCAACCACAACAAATTGAGATAAACCATAACTGTCATGAGAGTAATGAAAGTTCCTACAGAGGAAATTTCTCACACAATGAGATTTTAGACTGTGTCATCTGGTGTTTGAGTCCCAAAAGTGTACTCAGGCTACCTAACAAGAAATCTGTGTGATTGTGAACACACATTAAGAACATTTCAGCATATAACAAAATAGAGTTGTATACTCAAAATGATAGTTTTCCTAATTTTAAAGGAAGTGAAACTAAGCTAAAGCATAGCCAGATTTCTTTCATATATAACCCTGACTGGACCACATGCTCCAAGAGCACCATGTGTCCAAATTCTGGGAATCATCCAGCTGACACCATGTTAGACACTTTGAACTTTTTACTCTGAAGGAGGGAACTAGAGGATGGAAGGATGTCAGGGACTGAGCACTCCTGGCAATACGTCCAAAGAATAAGAGAAGTCTCACCATCCTTGTTTCCAAGGAGAAGCATGGCTGCATTTCTTCTAAGACAGATTTGTTTGTCCTTCTGACAGCCCATGGTGTTTACATATATATATATATAGTTGTTGTTAAGTGCCGTCGAGTCGGTTCCGACCCATAGCAACCCTGTATAGGGTTTCCGAGGAGCGACTGGTGAGCTTGAACCAGCAACCTTGTAGTTCAAAAGGCTTTGCAGTCTGACACATTAGCTATATATATATATGTGTATATGGTACCATAATTCACCAGTACCATAATTCAAATTCACCAAGTCTTCTATGATATTTTTTATTCACTGATCAACTTTCACATGCCTATGAGGCAATTGAAAAAACAATGGCTTAGGTCAGATGCACCTTAGTCCTCAAACTGACATCTTTGCTCTTGGACACTTTAAAGAGATCTTATACAGCAGATTTGCCTAATGCAGTATGTCCTTGGATTTTTTGACTGCTCCTTCCATGAATGTTGATTATGAATCTAAGAAAAGTCTTTGGCAACTTCAATGTTTTGTTCACTTATCATGATATTATCTATTGTTCCAGTGAGGATTTTTGTTTCCTTTACGTTGAGATGCAATTCATCTGGAAGGCTGTATGTAATCTTTGACCTTCATCAGTAGCTATTTTAAGTGCTCTTTGATTGTGTCATCTGCATATCACACACAGACTTCTTATGAATCTTTCTTCAAACTTAATGTCACATTCTTTTTCATATTATTCAGCTTCTCTGATTATCTGTCCAGCATGCAAATTGAATACATGTGGTGAAAGGATACTACCCTGCCAACAACCTTTTTTTCCTATTTTAAACCATTCGGAGCCCCTTTTTAATTTAGATAGAAGCACTCTTTTATTAGGTATTCTGGTGTGGCACTGTGGGTTAATGTGCCAGACTGCAAAGCCTTTGAACTGCAAGGTTGGTGGTTCAAGCTCACCAGCTGCTCCTTGGAAACCCTATACAGGGTTGCTCTGGGTTGGAACCTACTCAACGGCACTTCACAACAACAACAACAACCCTTTTATTAAAATGACTGCCTCTTGGTCAATGTACAGGTTCTTCATGAGCATAATTAGTGTTCTAGAATATCCATTCTTCCCACTGTTATCCAGAATTTCTTATGATCCACATAGCTGAAAGCCTTTTCATAGTCAGTAAAGCACAAGTAAACGCTTCATATATTCTCATCTTTTAATCATGATCCATCTGACATCAGCAACGATATCCATAATTCCACATCCTCCTTTGAATCTGGCTTGAATTTCTGGCATCTCCCTGTCAATGTACTATTGCATCTGTTTTTGAATAATCGTTAGTGAAATTTTAATTGCATGTGATGCTAATGATATTGTTCCAGTGGGTCACCTTTCTTTCAGTGGGCACAGATCTGGATCTCTTCCAATTGGTTGTCCAGGTAGCTGACTTCCAAATCTGTTGGAATAGATGAGTGAGGGACTAAAGCATAGCATCAGTTTGTTGAAACATTTCCATTTGTATTCCATCAATTCCTGGAATTTGTTTTTTGCCCATGTCTTCTCTTCCCTTGATACCATTAGCTCTTGATAATATACTACCTCTTGACATTGTTGAATGTCAGTCAATTCTTTTTGATACTTTGCCTTTGTAATCCTTTCATTTTCTTTTGGTGCTTCCTTTTTCATTCAATATTTTGCCCATAGAATCTTTCAATATTACAATTCAAGGCTTGACTTTTTTCTTCAGCTCTTTTGGCTGGAGAAATGCTGAGCATGTTCTTCTCTTTTGCTTTTCTAACACTAGGTCTTTGCACATTTCATTATAATACTTGACTTTGTTTTCTTCAGCTGCCCTTGGAAATGTCTCTTCTGACATCTCTTTTGGTCTTATCTTTCTTTCCTGTCTCTTTAATGGTCTTTTGCTTTCTTCATGTATGATGTTTTTGATGTCATCCCACAATTCATCTAATCAGTTTTTGAGAATGTCTCTAAATTCAGGTGGTAGGTACTCAAGGTCATATTTTGGTTCTTGTGGTCTCGTTTTAATTTTCTTCAGCTTCAGCCTGAACTTTCATGTTAGCAATTAATGGTCTGTTTCACAGTTGGCCCTGGCCTTGTATTGATGGATGATAGTGAGCTTCTCCATTGTCACTTTCCACAGATGTAGTCAATTTGATTCTTATGTATTCTGTCTGGTGAGGTCCATGTATATAGTCACATTTTATGTTGTTGAAAAGGTATTTGCAATGAGTAAATCAGTGGTCTTGCAAAATTCTGTCATGATATATCCAGAATCATGTCACCAAGGCCATATTTTCTAACAATAGATTCTTTCTGTTTTCAGCTTTCACATTCCAATCACTAGTAATTATCAATGCAAGCTGATTATATGCTTGATCAATTTCAGACTGAATAAGTTGGTATAATTGTTCAGTTTCTTTATCATTGACTTTAGTGGTTGGTGTGTGAATATGAATGATACTAGTGTTAATGAGTGTGAATATTTTCCTATCACAGACAGCATTGCACTTTATGATAGATCTTCAAATACTCTTTTTAAAATGAATGCAATGTCATTCCTCTTCAATTTGTCATTCCTGGCATAATAAAGCATATGGGAAATGCCAGTCCATTTCAGCTAGGTAACATCTATATTATCGATCTTTATGCATTCCATTTCATTTTGATAGCTTCCAATTTTCCTAGATTTGTATTTGTACATTCCACATTTCAGTTATTAGTGGTAGTTTGCAGTTATTTTCTCTCAGTTTGAGTTGTGCCACATTAGCAAATGAGGGTGTCAAAAGCTTTGCTTCATTCATGTCATTATGGTTAATTTGACTTTGAGGAGACAGCTCTTCCCCAGTAGTATTTTAAGTTCCTTCAAACGTGAGGGGCTCATCTTGTAACATTATATCTGACGATGTCCTGCTGCTGTTTATAAGATTTTCAGGGACTAATCATTTAGAAATGGTCTGCCTCTCCTTTTTGTCTTGTCTACCTTAGTCTTAAGCTCCACTGAAACCTGTCCATCATTGGTGACCCTGCTGGTATTTAAAATACTAGTGGCATAGCTTCCAACAGCATGGCAACATACATGCCACCATAATATGACAAACTGACAGACGAGTGGTGGAAGTAAATACTATAGAGGTTTCTTTTATTTGTTTTTAAAGCAATTCTCCTTTATGGAAACTTTCCAGAGTAATTATATTAGAAACAACTTTTTTTTTTTTTTTAGTTATTATATTTTATCAGCTCTTGTCATTTCCAAATATAAAGAAGACCATTGAAATAACAGTTTAAAACTGGCTTTAACTAAAACAACTGATATTCCATAAACATACAAAATAATCAATGAAGCCAGATGTGCCTGGGGAAACGCACTCTTGGCTGCCCTGGGCATCAGCCTACACATTTTACCAAGAAGTATAAAGACTGTTGTTGTTGTTGTTGCTCTTATTAAGTGCCATCAAGCCAGTTACTATCCATAGTATAAGGTTTTCAAGGAACAGCTGGTGAGCTTGAACTGCCAACCTTGTGGTTCAAACTGACTTTGCAGTCTAGCACATTAGTCCACAGCACCACACTAGGACTCCTAAAGATGGTAGGTGAATTGATAAAGATAACTTCAGTGAAGCAACTTTCTATAGTACCAGGTACAATGGAGTTATTGAGTGTACTTAGAGAAACAATGCAGAAGGATCTCTGTGAGGGATATTTGTTGTTTTCTTTCAATGTCCTTTGAATTTATAAGTGACTTCATATAATTCTTTCATTTCAGTGCATTTTGGCAGCTGAGTCTTTAAAATCATGAACATTAAAGGATACAGTGAATTCCCTAGGCAGAAAACACTCTGAAACCATTTCCATGAGAATAGATCAAAACTAGTAAAATGAAGCACAGGCTTGAAGTAATTAATCACAAATGTAGTCTTTAAGAACTGTTTTTGGTAGAAGTGCTATAACTTTCACTGGTTTTATTTATAACGCTTTTCTCAAAGTGTGATCACCTGATATCAGAAAATACCTAGTGTCAGGACCAGTAACTTGAAATTTGCTTCCACATATGGAAGGCACTGTGAGATCAATGAAAGAAGTGGGCAACTCCAGGATCACAGGTGTTTGTTCGGGAGACTTACATGTGAGAGCACTCTTGGTATGGCACTGTAGGATAAGCACTAGACTGGAAATCAAAGGTAGGTCATTCAAACTCACCTGCTGCTCCTTGGAAACCCTGTACAGGGTTGCTATGAGTCAGAATCAACTCAATGGCACTTAATAAAAGCAGTTTGCTTGTATACCCTCCTCAGTGAAAGCAGAATATTTAGGGCTATTATGAATCGAAGTGACAATATGCCAGGACTTTGGACTTCCAAAACCTCCCCATTAGAATTTACATCATTTAGCAAGCAGAATTGAGATCTCAGAAAGCAAAGGGTGACCGCATTCAGCCTTGGAAAGCCTGTTTCCTCTTTACAAAGGCTACATGTTAAAATACAGGTTTCTGGGCCTGAGACTCTCTGGGGTTGAGGGCTAAGGAATCAGCACTATGTTAGTTTCCTAGTACTGTTGTAACAAACTGCTAAGAATAAATACTTAATGTCTCATAGCTTTGGAGCTGGTATGGGGAAACTTTTTTCTGTCATTATCTATAAAATCATTCACAGACCATATAAAATTATCAACTTAAACATTAGCCTGATATATTTGGTCAAACAGTGGCACTGTGAGTTAATGCACTGGACTGCAAAGTCAGTTTGAACCACAAGGTCTGTGGTTCAAGCGCACCAGCTACTCCTTGGAAACTCTATACAGGTTTGCTATAGGTCGGAAGGGACTTGATGGCATTTAAAAACAACAACAACAATGATGTGATGACTGAAACTTCAGTTGTTTTAGCAGGGCCAGGACAAATGATTTTGTGGACATTATATGGCCCACACTACCACTCATCTGTCAGTTTGTCATACTGTGGTGGCTTGTGAGTTGCTGTGATTCTGAAAGCTATGCCACTGATGTTTTAAATACCAGCAGGGTCACCCATGGTGGACAGGTTTCAGATGAGCTTCCAGACAAAGACAGACTAGAAAGAAGGAGTGATGAGCTACTTCCGAATATTTAGTCACTGAAAATCTTATGAATAGCAGAGAAACACTGTCAGACATACTGCAGGAAAATGAGCCCTTTAGGTTGGAAGGCAATCAAAATGCAACTGGGGAAGAGCTGCCTTCTCAAAGTAGAGTTGACCATGAAGACACAAATGGAGTAAAGCCTGTGGGAGAAAAGCCCATGAGATCTTCATTTGCTGAAGGGCACAACTCAGAAGGGCACAACTCAGAATGAAGAGAAACAGCTCTAAATGTCCACTGAAAATTGGATCATGGAATGTATGAAGTATGAATCTGGGAAAATTGGAAGTTGTCAAAAATGAAATGGAACACATAAACATAATATCTGAGGCATTAGTGAGCTGAAATGGACTGGTATTGGCAATTTTGAATATGATGACCACATGGTTTACTTTGCAGGAAATGACACATTGAAGAGGAATGGTATTGCATTCATTGTCAAAAGAACATATCCAGATCAGTCATGAGATATAACTCTATCTGTGATAGGATAGTATCCATGTGCCTATAGGGAAGCCCAGCTAATAACACTATTATTCAAATTTATGCACAAACCATTAAAGCCAGTGAGAATGAAATAGAAGAATTCTACCAACTTCTTTAATCTGAAATTGAACAAACATGTAATCAACATTTATTGATAATTACTGGTGACTGGAATGCAAAGGTTGGGAGCAAATAGGAAGGATCAGTAGTTGGAAAATATGGCCTTGGTGATAGAAATGATGCTGCAGAATGCATGTTAGAATTCTGAAAAATCAATGATTTGTTCATTTCAAATACCTTCTTTATATAGCATAAGAGACATGGACCTCACCAGATGGAATACGTAGAAATCAAATTGACTACATCTGCAGAAAGAGATGATGGAAAAGCTCCATATCATCAGTGAAAACAAGGCCAATTGTGGAACAAACCATCAATTACTCATATGCAAATTCAAACTGAAGCTGAAGAAAATGAAAACAAGTCCACGAGAACCAAAATATGATCTTGAATATATCTCTCTGAATTTAGAGATCATCTGAAGAACAGATTTGATACATTAAACACTAAAGACCGAAGACCAGAAGAGTTGTGGGATGACATCAAGACCATCATACATGAAGAAAGCAAAAAAGTTCTTAAGAAGATAAGAAAGAAGGAAAAGGTCAAAATGGATGTCAGAAGAGACACTGAAACTAACTCTCCAGCATAGAGATGCTAAAGCAATGAGGAGGAAAGAAATGAGGAGGTCCAAGAGCTGAACAGAAAATTTCAAAAATCAGCTCGAGAAGATAAAACCAAATATTAACAACAAAATGTGCAAGGATCTGATGTCAGAAAACCAAAAAAGAAGAACACGCTCAGCATTTCTCAAGCTAGGGGAACTGAAGAAAAAATTCAAGCCTCGACTTTCATTACTGAAAGATTCTTTGGGCAAATTATTGAATGATGCAGAAAGCATCAAGAGAAGATGCAAGGAATATAAGACTCACTCTACCAAAAGGAAATGGTTAATGTTCAACCATTTCAAGAGTTAGCATATGATCAAGAGCCACTGATACTGAAGGAGGAATTCCAAGGTGAATTGAAGGAATTGGCAAAGAACAAAGCACTGGAAATTGATGGAATAAACATTGAAATCTTTCAAGAAAGTGAGGCAGCACAAGAGGCACTCACTCATCTTTTCCAGGAAATTTGGAAGACAACTATCTGGCCGGCTGATTGGAAGAGATCCATGTTTGTGCCCATTCCAAAGAGAGATGCGAAAATTATCAGACAATATCTTTGATATCCCATGTGAGTAAAGTTTGGCTAAAGGAAATACAGAAATGACTGCAAGCATACATTGACAGAGAACTTCCAGAGGTTGAAGACAGATTCAGAAGAGGCCATGGAATGAGGGATATCATTGGTGATGTCCAATGGATGTTGGGTGAAAGCAGAGAATATCAGAAAGATGTTTACCTGTGCTTTATTGATTATGCAAAGGCTTTTGTTTGTGTGGATCATGACAAGCTATAGACAACATTGTGAAGTATGAGTATTCTGGAACACTTAATTGTGCTCATGAGGAATCTGTACCTGGACCAAGAGACAGTTGTTTGAACAGAACATGGGAACATTGAATGGATTCAAATTAAGAAAGGTGTGTGACAAGGTTGTATTCTTTCACCATACCTATTCAACCTGTATACTGAGCAAATAATCTGATAAACTGGGTTCTATGAAGAAAAATGTGGCATCAGGATTTGAGGAAGACTGATTAACAACCTGCCATATGCAGATGATACAACCTTGCTTGATGAAAGTGGAGAGAACTTAAAACATTTACTGATGAAGATCAAAGAGCACAGCCTTTGTTATGGATGGCATCTCAATATAAAGAAAACAAAAACCCTCACCAATGGCCAATGAACAACATTCTTATCAACAGAGAAAAGATTGAAGTTGTCAAGGACTTCATTCTTCTTGGATCAACTATCAACACTCGCGGAAGCAGCAGTCAAGAAATCCAAAGATGTATTGCATTACTATTGCATTACGCAAATCTGTTGCACAAGACCTTTTGTGGTTCAAATTCACAAGCCGCTCCTTGGAAGACCTATACAGGGTTGCTGTGAGTCAGAACCGACTCTATGACACTTAACAACAACGACAACATATAGGATTAGGATTGATCATACTCCAGTATAACCTTATGTTAGTCTAACTAATAACATTTTTCAATGACACTATTTTTAAACAACATCACAGGTACTAGGTTTGTTGTTGTTTTAGTTGTTGGAATTAAGTACCATCAAGTCTGTTCTGGTCCATAACAACACTGTATACAATTTCTAAGGAGCGGCTGGTGATTTTGAACTGCCGAGTTTATGGTTCAAACCAACTTTGCAGTCCAGCGCATTAGCCCACAGTGCCACACCAGAACTTCTGGTACAGGAGTTAGGATATCAAAAATTGTAGTGGGAACATGATTCAATCAATAACAAGCATGTTAATTTGGGAACCCTTGGTTTACCAGAGAAAGCCTTTACTAACAAACTTACTAACATGGCCTAGAAAATACTATATGATTTAATCTCTGACTCACCATTTAGTCAAACAACCAACTTTGTAGACATTGAAATTGCCATACTGTTTTAGGCATCAAATCCCCTGCACCTTTTCCCTCTCTTTGGAGTGTTAACACTCACCTTCTCCTCTCATACCCCAGCATGAAAATCCTTGTAAATTCCCTTTTATGGTCTCTTCTCTCTGAGCCTTTCTTAGGCTTCTGATTTTCTAAAGCAGAGCTATTCAATTCTTTTACCCTGTCTTTGATGTGCAAACCTCCCTTCCCCCCCCTGTGCTCCGCCCTCCCCTTTTTTCCCCCTACCCCCCCCCCCCCCCCCCCCCAACACACATAGTACACTGTATTTCTATTACAGCATATATTGTACAGATTTGCTAGTATATTTTCCTTGTTTGTCTTTCCTGATACACTGTGAAATCAAGGAGGGCAGAGATGGGGTTCTATTCAACTCTGTTTCCCCGCGTCCATCCCATGCATTTCAAATAATAATGAACAAAAAATAATTTGCTGAACAAGTGAAACAATAATCTGGGGACACATGCTTTCCACTTGGTCTCCCACCATGCTAAGATTGGAGGCATGAATGTTTTCTAGCTGTGATGCATTGTCTTGACTGTACAATGTTTTCTGTCAGCTCAGGCTAGGGTAGAATGAAGGAGAAGGAGGCTTCTTGCTGCGGCCATTCCTGAAAATCTCTTTCTAGTCTTGATCAAAATCACAGCCCTGAGTTGCTTTTTCAAGCCTTTGTTGTTACTTTCTTTTTGCATCCTGGACCTAACAGGAGGGTTTTAAGTACTGGTAGTTCTGTTCTGCTATCTCTGTTGGAAGTTGATTCTGACATGTGTCATGTACCTCATTTAAAAGTCTTTTTGAAAAGTTTTCATTATTATGGCCATTTATTCCCAATATCTTTATAAATCTAATATTTATTTGTCTGTGGAGATTCGCATGAGAAGGGTTACATCAGCAAATTACATGCTGCAATACTGTATGAAGTACATATTACTAAAGATAAGATGTAGGAAAAATAAAAAGGACACTTTGTGAAAACTCTACTGCTTTGTAAATGAGGGACTTCCAGTATACATTGCTGTAGACTTTGATCTAACTTGGTCTAGTGGATGGTACCTTGTTCACAGTACATTGCCATTGAGACTATCACATAATGCAATAAGAGATATCTGCGTGACAGCCATGTGATGCCTAAGAAATGTATGGGCTTATTTCATTAGGCACAATGTATTCTCCACAGAAACTAGTCTGAGTATATAATGTGATTCTTGGGTTATCACAGCAGATGGTCTCTGTTAGAGGAAGTAATTGCATTACCTTGCCACTTTCAGACTCATTAAGGGGGAGCTTGAGCTCTCCTATCAGTTTTGTGCTCCTTGCTCACAATAAAAATATTTCCCCGAGGTCACCTCTCCACCAGGTTTTGCATTTCATCCACCCTGCCTAACAGCTGGACCCTAAATACTTCTTTGCATGTGCCTCACTCTGTCTTGTGTGGCTGCAGGATTGCTTGACAAGGAAAGAAAAGTTCTTTGAGGATGGAAGATAGTCTTTATATCCCTTATTGGGATGTCCCCCAAAAGTGAGATATGTCTCCTTTAGGTGGCTCATAGGTGAACATTTAAATTTTTTAATTGCTATTTACTTATTTTAATATGTATTAGGAAAAAAATAAAATTAGCCCATTAAATTTGTGTATTCACAGTTTTAATGTTCAGAAGGCTAAAGTGGGTATTCAAAGTTAAAAATCAGTCACTTTAAAGGAAAATGTAAGAAAATAATTTTAAAGGCTATATAAAGAAATGGGCTCTGGTAGCATAGTGGTTATGAGTCAGGCTGCTAACCTCAAGGTCTGCAGTTCGAAACTACCAGCCGTTCTGTGGGAGAAAGATGAGGCTTTCTGCTCCTGTAAAGATTTATAGCCTCGGAAACCCTATATAGGATTACTATGAATTGGAACTGACCCCACGGCCCACTACCACCACCACCACCAAAGAAATGGATCAAATCATTAAGATGATATTCCACTAACGTGTGAGAAATAATGTGATATAGGATAGTTCCTGATACATACTGGGAACTTAATAGCTATTTATTGGGATGAATAAATGGATAGCAAAAATACTAACAGTAACTAACAATTATTGCATGCATATTTTTGCCCAGTTATTATGCCAGTAGTTATACATATAAAATTCTATTTGATTTTGACCTATTAAAGGTGGCATACTAGTTTTTATTATGCAGATGTAGGAACTGAGGCATAGGAGTTAACTTATACAAAGTCAGACAGCTAATGGCTCTGTCACAAAACCCATGTCCTCAAGTGTACTTCTATGGCTCCTTAAATAATAAATATTAAAAGTTAACTTGGTTACAATAGCAAAAAGATGGAGACAGCCTAAGTGCTCATCAATGTAAGAATGGACAAACTGTGGTACATACACACAGTGGAATATTATGCTATCTTGAAGAACAACAAGGAAGCTATAAGTTATCACATAACATGGATGAACCTTGAAGACATTATATTGAGTGAAATTAGTCAGTCATAAAAGGAGAAATACTGCATAAGACCACTACTGTAAAAGACTAAGAAAAGAACCCATACTGGAGGAGGGGGATTCATTGCTGGTTACCGCGATGTGGGGGATGGGGTGAGGGGAGGGAGGGGAAGGTGGAGCACAGGGTAGGGAATAGACACAGGATAGTTTGGGTGCTAGGGAGGGAGGCAATACACAAGAAGGGGGAGGGTAATGGAAGAACAAGGCAGATGGGAAACAATTAGACAGGTTTTCATGGGCTAAGTGGGACAGGCTAAATAATGATGTATGCACAATCATGGAACAACAGGACGCTGGGATTGAGACATGGTTGGAATGTGCAAAATGGGGAAAATAATGTTAAGATGCTTGGCTGTCTTTTGAATCTTGTTTTCCCTGGCATACCAGTATAAAATAGACTCTTGAGGGGGAGAGAAAGAAATAGCCAGAAATATCACCATAGAAAACTTGTAAGTCCATCTTCTGCTTATAAATGATTGGAATACCTAAAATGGGGCTACAATGTGCCCAGTGAAGGAGGCTTCCTGCGGAGCCTTTGCATTACATAAGACCATAGGTGGAATCCTGAACCTCACCCATAATCTTCTGAGGTGGGAAATTTCCACTTGAAAGGACAAGCAGACCAGCTTGGAGTGACTAGAACAGAAGATACTTCTTGAAAGAAAGACTGACAGGAAAAATACAAAACAATAATGGAACTCTGACTTATTACTACAAGAACAAGCAAGCTGCTTGCCCAGAAGATATCAAAACAAGTGGTCAGATCCCCTCAGGGCAAACCCCCTTCCAAGACTAAAACTCAATGGGAATACACAAGTAGACATGCTTTCTGATTGGTGACCATGTTTGTCTCTGATAAGGGGAAGTGAGGGAAAAACAGCAATGAAGCTGTGAGCTAAGCCCTACAATGTTCAATAGACTCCTGTGAACCTGGGTAGAGACCTGGTTGGCCAGCAGTGTGTCAAGACCTGGGGACTCTTAGGCCCAGAGTCAGTGACATAGCCACAGAGGACTAGAGTGGAGAGTGAAGCATCCAGCTAGTAAGAAGAGAGGGCATATACATAAGAACATCCACACTTGCAGATAATACCCACTAGACCTGACTTCAGTGACTGGATGATCATAGTTCAACTAGAAGAAGAAAGAAGAAGTAAAAAAAGAATAATCTGATACAATTTGATGAACTTGACCTACAATTATGGATGCAGTAGCTCAAAAGAGGGAACAAATCTTTACAGTGAGGATCGTTCCCACCCCCTCCATACACAGAGTAGACAAGAATGGGCAACTTGGTCATTGGCTACCCAAAATGGGGGGGCTACAAAGGCAAGAAGTGACTGGCTTACATGTTTTCAAGAGGCAGCCTAGATCCAGAGGGCGCAGAGGAAGGTAGAATCTCCACTGAGTAGTATCCAATCTGTCTGGGCGGGACTAATGAAAGGAGATAGGGATAGGTCCCTTGTGATACAATAGTGAATAATTGCTATCAGGACTGACTGTGAGGGTTAGAAATGTAAAGGTGGATATTTTATACCAAAAGGAGGGGAGTGATTGACTTTGCAGTCCAGAAGCTGAGGTCCCTGGAACTGTCTAGGGAGAAGCAGTGTGAGACCCTACCCAGAGAAGCAGTGACTCCAGAGATGGAGGCAGAGACGATGGCATGGAGAGATGGAGTGGCTGGAGACTCTAGACTCAGAGAGGGAGAGGTGCTGTGTGCTGATGACCAGGGGGCAGGCTTGCAGGGTGTACCCTTTGGTTGGTTGATGATGCATGGAGGGGATTATAACCATGGCAATGAAACGATATATGATAGGATGAATGTAAACGTAATGTTCTCCCATGTAAACTGTCACATAATTCACAATAAAACGTTAAAAAAAAAAAAAAAAAAGATAAAAGGAGACAGAAGTGAGCAAAGAAGGGGGGTCCTACTACCTCTAGGAAACAAGAACCAGGAGTTCAGTGTGTCCCTTGGGTCCCTGCATTGTGAAGCTCCTAGATCCAGGGAAAGATTGATGCCAAGACACATGAAGATCTCCAAGCAATGCTGGGCCTACAAATGCTGAAAGGAGATAAGGACCTTTCTCCAGAGCTGGCACTCTGAATTCAGACTTCTAACCTCCCGAACTATGAGAGAATACATTTCTATTTGTTAAAAAAATAGTAATAATAACTTGTGATATTTATTTCTACTTCCACAGAGCTTTTCTAAAGTGATAAATATATTTTAATATGTGAAAGCTTAGCTCAGTTAGCTTTGCTATATTGCATACTGCCAATACTATGCATTCAATAAATTATGTCATCACCTGCCTGCTTAAAGAATACCAGTATGCAGTGAAGACTCCCAAGTCCTACCTAGCATAAGCCCAACTTTCAGCTCTTCTTCTCCCCTCTCATCATGCATTCTTTTTAAGCTTCACTCTCAGTGTTGTAAAAACTTGACGTTATAGCTGATGATAAAGTTCCAGGGACTTCATTATAGGCTGGCCCAAACAGTTCACTGTTTCTAGCAACTTTGGTGGCAGTGACGGTTACTCTGGACAGATGCCTTGCTTGCCTTAAAAAATGTGTCTCTTTCTCTGATACTCACCATGACACAAATGTCAAAGGAATATGTGAAGGTCTGATTGAGAATGAAGTAAGAGAGTCTTTTAGAATTGTTTCTCTTGGATGACTGCGTCGATTCCAACTCAGAGAGACCACGTGTCTTACGTAGTGGATGCCCCATAAGGTTTTATTGACTGTAATCTTTATGGAAGAAGACAGCCACATCTTTCACCCTGGGAACAACTTAGTAGGTTGATCTTTCAGTTAGCAGTCAAGCACTTAAATATTGTGCCACTAGACCTCCTTAGTTGAGTGCTGGTTGGTATCAAAAACTGTATCTGGGGAGAGGGACTTCTGGCGCTTCCCTAACCCGGCAGCACAGGTGCATGGGCTCCAGGGAAGATGTGGGTAGTATTGCACAGGGGAAGCCCCGCCTGGTAGACAGACAGCCTTTGGGCAAACATAAGACTTTAGCCTTCAACATTGTGGACTTGCTTTTTTGAAGGATCAATCTGCTGGGGAGTTGTGGGCATTTTGAGCTTCCACCC
>NW_006408750.1:4305532-4338541 GCF_000296735.1 Chrysochloris asiatica
GAGGGGATTGGAACCATGGCAATGTGATGATATACGATGGAATTAATGTAAAACTAAAGTTCTCCCATGTAAACTATCATATAATTCACAATAAAACATTAAAAAAACAAAACAAAACAAGAAAAACAACAACAACTGTATCAGGGGGAGAAAGTAGTACAACCGGAACTATCTTTCTCAAAATTAATACACTATTTTATGTTGGCTATTTTATATGAGTGCATACATAAACATTACCCATTGATGTTGTCTATTTTGCTTATATTACTTAAAAGTTACACACTTAAGTTGAGCAAAAGTAGTCCCTCCCACTCCTTTTGCTATATAGTCAGGCACATGTGTTTATAATATGTCTGCACTATGCCAATTACATTGACCCAGGGCAGTAGAAACAGGCTAAATATTGCTTAACTCTCACCACCTACTAAATAAAACTTAACTATGATCTTAAAAGTCATCCTCAGATCTTTTGGAAACCCAAGGATGCCAGTAGCTTCTAATTTACCCTAAATGAAATCCTTTTTAGTTTAAAATTATAGGCATATTCTGTGAGTTGTTCCCATTCTATGAAGTCAGAGGGCTAATGGAAAAAAAGAATGCAAGCAGAATATATTATAGATTTTGTTTTTGGTTTCATTAAAATTATAAATGGTTCCTAAAGTTTTTTAATTTCCTCTGCGTGACTCATTGCTACCTGTGACAGGACATGAATGTTAGTTTGGAATCATTTCAGAGCTGAGTGACATTTCTTAAAAGCTGAAAATGGTTGTTTTTCTCTTCGTTTGCTTTTCACTTTTGCCACATAGCTTCAGGGAAGAGATGGTTCAGACCATAAGTAGGTAATGGGAATCATGGACATTTCATATAGAATGCAAATGCCAATTCCTGACAAAAATCTCCATACCAAGTCCAGGAATGATCATTAAGCTGGGAAGGAACCTTTGAAAATCTTTCCTCCTGAATTTCTCAAAATGTCTGTCTTGTATCACCTACTTCAAAATCGCCTGGGGGCTTTGTTAAAAAAATATACAGACTCCTGGGTTCCATTCCAGGCCATCAGAATTCGAATCTCTGCGGGATGCTAGTGTATAGAAGTTTTTAAAAACTCCCCCATGTAATTCTTTTGTTGTTGTTGTTATAAATACACATGTTTGGTGAGCGAGGGGACAGAAGGCAGAGAAGGTGCTGTCTATAGCTGGTATAGGCTGGAGGCTGGATGCTACACAGAGAGAAAGAGACAGTCTGCCCAACAGGGCAGGCCGGGCCGCATTCTGGGACTGGTAACCCTTGGTTGGTGGGTGAGAATCCGTAGAGGGTCTTGTGCGGGGCTGGGGAGGCCCGGATACCGGGAGGCTCTCTGGTCAGAGGTTTCTGGGTAACAGTGGTGGCTACACCTCGGGGCTCGTTCACATCACTCAGGGCCTTGCGGGCAAACTCAGGCAGCACAAAGACTGCCGGGTGCATATCGGGGTTATAGTATCACAGCTGCCTCTGCTCCACCTGAGTCTGCGTCAGTGGCTGCACAGGTTCCCGGAAGTTGGTGCTAGGGTTCTTGCTGCACAGCATGAAGCCGATCAGGTCACTGGGGTAGGTGGGAATGGTACAGTAGGCGTAGGGCACCACCGAAAGAGCGATCTGCAGAACTGCCTCATCTCCTTGATGAGGTGCAGGCGCAGTACTGGCTCTTGCCTTGGCAACAGAGAATGCCGCCCTTCTTGAGGGTGGTCTCCATGAAGAGGCTGAGTCTCAGCAGGGCCCATGGGGTCTGAAGACTCAGTGATGATAACAACGAAGGCATCCTGGTTCTGATTCATGAACTCAGAACCGTCACCCTCGTGGAGGGTCAGTTTTGAGCTGGAATAACCAACACCTATACTTGGCAGGAACTTCTTAGAGACTTGAATGACATCCTCATCAATTTCACACTGGACCATGGTCTTCATGGAGGGTGCTTCACCACTTCCCGCAGGACACCCCCGTCCCCGCCTCCAATGATCAGCACGTTGCGTGGGTTGGGGTGGCTGCAGAGGGGCAGGTTGGCAATCATTTCTTGATAGGAGAACTCATCCCTCTCTGTGCACTGGATGACACTGTCCAATACCAGCACGATGCCGTAGATTTTACTGCGCAAGACAAGGATGTACTGGTACCGCGAGCGCTGATGGTGTAGCAGCTGCTCCACCTGCAGCGACAAGGCCTGGCCTGGCAACAGGCTGTAGGTCTCGCAGAACCAGCTCTCGTGGATGGCGTCTGGGCAGGGGGCGGCGGGGTCAGGCTCCATGGCGGGTGGGCAGCGCGCAGCGCAGGCCCTGGACTGCAGGCCGCGCGGAGCCGCAGCACAAACGGGACCAGCTCCGCCCCACCGCCCAAGCTGAAAACCCCCATGTAATTTTTTTGAACACTAATGCATTTTCATAAATGTTTCTAAGGCTGTAAATCTTCACCTAGGCGAATTTTCATACTTTCCCAGGGACTCCTTAATCCCCTCATAGTACGAGGGATTTCATTTTTCCACGAACATTTTGAAGCACCTTCACATATATGTTGTCAATTGCTGTTGATCTGTTGATTCAGTTCTGATTCATAGCAACCCTGTATAATGTTTCCAAGGAGTGGCTGGTGGGTTTGAACTGCTGACCTTGTGGTTCGAAGTCCAGTTCTGATCCTACAGTACCACACCAGGAGTTCACCTTCATATCTAATACCTAGTAAATAGTACATTGATAAGATGACTTATCAGTGGTAAACTAGGCAGTGAAAGTAACCATTGGCCTTGGCTATTCAAAACCACCTAGGTGAGATGCAATATTTGAATTCATTTGACATACATCTTTCTGCCTCAGCAGTGTAGTTATGTAACTTAATTACTTCTTAGTTTGATTTGACGGCCTTATTCTATTAGATAAGATGTGTTAATTACTCTGATGGCAATATGTGGTAATAATGGCTCAGTGTTACATTAATAATTCCAAGATCATGAATAATATGCAACACCTCTGTGTCTGAGTCATTATTAATTTGTTTCACCAGCGCTGAAGTGTTTAAAATTCAGTTTCAAGCATGTCTACTCAAAGGCAAAAAGAATAATACATGTATTGAAAAACCTTCCTTTTATTCTGCTCTTGGTTCTGTCCTTGCTATCACAATTAGCTGTACATTGTACCTAATTAGTGAGGTAAAAATCTAGTTTTATTTTATTTTTTAAAAAATACAGGTAAATCAAAACAAAGCCTGCTGATAAAGAAAGGGGAAAAGTAGGAACAATGTAAATCTTGTGCAGTGGTGTCACTTATAATAAATCTCAAGAGATAACAATAAATCTATAAGCAGTGTGTTTTTATTGGTTTAAGTTGGTGAATAGACTAATTTAAAGTCTTCCTCATCTAACACACACACATCTTCTGCTGTTTGCTATCATTATGATAAAAACAAATAGCTACATAGGAAGAGTCGCTGTGTATAGCAAATGGTTAAAGCAACTGAAGGATAACAGAATGGTTGGAGTCTTGAGTTCACCCAGAAGTGCCTTGGAAGCAAAGGCTGGTGATGTATATCTGAAAAAAATCAGCCACTGAAAACCTTTTGGAGCACAATTCTACTCTGAAACACATGTAATTAATGTATTTTTTTATATTTGGTTTACCTAGACAGAGAAGGATATTGGTACTTCAGTGGTAGAATTCTCATCTTCCCAGATTTGACCCAGATTCAATTCCCAGTAAATAGATCTCTTGTGCAGCCACCATCCATCTGCTAGTGAAGGTTAACATGTTGCTCTGAGCTTAAAGATGCCTTTGAATTGTGGTGTTGGAGGAGAATACTAAAAGTGCCATGGACTGCCAAAAGAACCAATAGATCTGTTTTGGAAGAAGTGCAGCCAGAGTGCTCCTTGGAGGCCAAGATGGCTAAACTTCGTCTCTCATACTTTGGACATATTGTCAGGAGGGAAAAGTCACTGGAGAAGGATATCATGCTTAGTAAAATGGAGGGTCAGAGAAAAAGAGGAAGACCCCCAACGAGATGGATCGGCCAGGTGGCATCATTGATGGTGTCAAGTGTGGCAGCGATAGTGAGGTTGGCCCAGGATCAGACATTGTTTCGTTCTGCTGTGCATGGGGTCACTATGAGTCAGTTCCAACTCAATGGCACCTGACAACAGCAACAACAACAACTTCTATCCATGTGTAATAATACATTTTCAAAGATTAATGTGTATTTGATCAATGGATGTCTTCCTGTGGGTGATAATGGTGGTGCTCATGTCCCGCCATGTTGGTTTTGACTCATAGAACCCTGTGTAGTGTTTCTGAGCCTGTAAATCTTTATGGGACCAAAAAGCCTCATCTTTTTCCTGTGGAGTTGCTGGTAGATTCAATCCATTAATCCTGTGGTTAGCATCCCAACTCCTAATCCAGTACACCAAGTCTCTTTAAGGATCAAATCTGATATAGCTTGCAAATATAACCCAATTCTTTGCATAGCTCTAGAGTTGAAGGTACACAATAATCTTTGTTGACAAAATAAAGTGCTAACCACAAGGTTGGTACTTCAAACCTACCAGTTACTCCTTGGAAACTCTATATAGGGTTGCTATGAGTCGGAACTGACTCATTGGCACTTATCAGAAATAAAAATTGAATAAAGTGCATCTTCTCCTCAGAAATAATCAGGGCACTGTCAATAAATTCTTTGTAGCCCAATCATAAGTGATGATCATAAATCTAATTTGTCAATTCATTACTACAAAAAGGAGAATGCATCTAAGTAGTTCTCTGGGCAAAGCACACCATGTCCTATAGTATCATGACTGAGAACTATGTTTTGTATCAAAACACTGTATAAAGCATCTGCCATACAGTGAATTATTTACTATGAGCTTCCACCATATGACTACATGGTGGTGGTGGTGGTTATGTACCATGGATTCATAGCGACCCTATACAGGGTTTCTGAGATAAAACCTTCATAGAGGTGGAAAGGGGGAGTTTATGACCACCAAGAAGTTCTAGGAGCAGAGCACATACTTTGGACTCAGGATCCCTGCACTGAAAACCTCCTACATCCAAGAGACAAAGAGAAAGAGAGAAAGAGTTATAACACGGGAGATAGGGCGAAGCAACAAGTAACAGCAGAGAAATAGAGACCAGCAGGAACCCAGCAGGTGATGGCATGGTGGGCATTGTTGTACACACAGTAAGAAAGATGAGTACCTTCAGGCCAAGGCTCCCTGGTACAGTGGTGTTCCCCTGGACATTTATTGGCAGAGCTAAAGAGAGCTTTGAACACTTGCCCAATTAGGGAAGTGGCCAAAGGTCTGAGGTACTACAAGGCCCTACTGCTGAGAAGAGGATGTTCTAGTAGAAGAACTGTATTCTGAGTCATTTCTGATCCTCAATTGTAACCTGTTTCTACTGGCATCAAGTCAGTTCTGACACATAGTGATTCTGTAGAGGGTTTCCAAGGCTGTAAATCTTTATGGGATCAGAAAGCCTCCTCTCTCTTCCATGTAGAGGCTTGAACTGCTGACTTTATGTTTATCAGTCCATTACTTTTCCTCAGGTGCCACCATAGGCAACCTGTTAGTTCCTAAGTAAACACCATAATCATGAATATTCATGTCCCTTGCATTGAATCAATGGACCCAGCAGAGAAATAGAATTCTGTGGGAGGTACAGTTGGTAAAAAGATTGGAAGGTGGAAGCATATCTGATCTCCACCTCATAGGAATCAGCCTTGGGCTCTTGATCTTGAGCCTCCTTTCTTCTTAGGAAGTTTGAAGTCAGACATAGCTGCCATGACAGTTTTAGAGTGTCTGTGAGGGGAGATGCCAAGGTGATGCCAATAATAAGTATTATTGCCAGTTGCAGTTAGGGATTTAAATTACTCAGATATTTTTCCTGTAGAGGGCAAACCCCACCCTATACACAGTAATCCTCAAAATGTAATGTTTGAGAAGTACCTGAGTTGCCTAATATATATGACTATTCCCAGGCCTTTCTGATGACTCGGGATCAAGAAGCATGGCACTCGGAGATCAGAGCCTGATAACTTATTTTTCCTGTTCACATTGGTGAATCTCTAATGTTTTGAACCATGCTGAGGAGTAAAATTCTCTACTCTAACCATTGCCTCTCTCCTGTGGAAAAATAGCTTAGTGAAACAAAAATAATGTATAGTTATTGTTGGTTACAATTAGTGTGTGGGCGGTTGAGGTGGGAAAGAGGAGGTGGGTAAGTTATATGTAAAATAACCAAAGCAGTCACCCAACAATTGGTCTCCATTCACCTGAAACAGCATAGGAAAAATGAGATTCAAGAATAAAAGAAAGAAAATGACTACAGGTTTATTGTTGTTAAGTATCATCGAGTCAGTTCCGACCTATAGCGACCCTACGTAGGATTTCTGAGAAATGGCTGGTGGGTTTCAACTGCTGATCTTGCAGTTCAAACTGACCTTATGGCCCAGCATATTATCCTGCAGTGTCCTCCAGGTTTAGTTGCCTCTAAAAACTGCTACCCCTATTACCATGGGACCAGAGGACATGGATGGTGCCTGGCTAACATTACTGAAAGGTTTCATCAAGGACCCAACAGATGGATCCTGATAAAAAGGAGGAAAAATGTGGAACAAAACCTCAACTTCATATGGAAACAAGAGTTACTGGAACCATTGAGACAGGAGGAACCCTTCCCCCACACTAATGCTCAAAAATAATCTCTAAACCTTGAATCAAAACTATCTCAACAAAGTCCTCATGAAACTAAATAATAGTTTAGCTTGATTAATTCAAAACAAAACAAAACAAAACAAAACTTTGCCCTTCGCCTAAACACTCTTATAAAGAATTAGCTATATGAAACTTGGAGTCTTGGTGTGGCACTGTGGATTAACATGCTGGACTGCAAAGTCCATTTGAAGCACAAGGTTAGTGGTTCAAATTCCTTGGAAACCCTATACAGGGTCACTATGAGTCAGAACCAACTTGACAACACTTAACAACAACAATAATATGAAACTTAATCTGACAACACATTAAAGCATAGATAGAAATTTTAAGGGGCAGAAAGCCTAAATTAATGGTAATGGAATAATATGGATAGATAATTGATATGTTAACATGATATGAAGTATGTAATCAGAATTATTAAAATGTTCATGTAGAAATTGTGAATGAATGTATGTTCATGTCCACCTAGAATAAGTAAAATTTTATGAAAAAAATTTAAAAGAAATATGGGTATGAGTTATTTATATATGCCCAAGGATTAACGTCTACTACTAGCCCTGGAATGGAGTCCTGGTGTGGTGCTGTGGGTTAATGCAAAGCCGTTGAACTGCAAGGCTGGCAGTTCAAGCTTACCAGCTGCTCCTCGGAAACCCTATACAGGGTCACTATGGGTCGGACCCGACTCGATGGCACTTCACAACAACAACAACAACAACTAGCCCTGGTATGGTGCTACAGGTTAAGCACTTGACTGTAAGGTCTATTGAACTGCAGGATCAGCAGATCAAACTCACCACCCACTCCTTGGAAACCTTATACAGCGTTGCTATGAGTCAGAACCAACTCCACAGTACTTAAAAACAACAATTTAATAATTGCAGGCCCAATCTCTATTGATTAAACTTTCTATCACAACACATAGTACACAATAAAATAAACAGATAATGAGGATTATAAACTGTTAACAACGTATTAAAATCAGATTCAAAAGTAACATTAATTAATCATGGTCACAGACTCTGAGGGCAGAAACAATATCATTTTTGCTGCCACTGTATCACCTACATTTAGCACTGTGGTTGACATAAGTACTCACTAAATATTTTTTGAATGAATGACTATATTGACAGCACAGTGTTCTCATTCAAACTTGAAGCAATTCTAGCTCACTCTATGCACATGTGCATAACGAGAGCTTTGTGATTTGCTGTGCCATGTGTACTGCAAAGGTTACTAAGTATTAATTATGTGATTATTTTAATTTATGAATACATATTTCATTGCTATCATTGTTAGCTTCTGTTGAGTCAACCCCTGACTCGTGATCCTATGAACAACAGGATTGGATAGCTTTGGTACAATGAGGTTTCAAATGGATTTTCAGAAGTGGATCACCAAGATTTTCTTCCTAGTCCATCTTAATTTGGTTGTTACTGTCATTAGGTGCCATCAAGCTGTAACTGAATCATGGTGACCCTGAGGAGTAGCTGGTGGGTTTGAACCTCCAACCTTGTGGTTGGCAGCCCAGGGCTTAGTCTGGAAGATCTATTAGCATCAGAGAAATGTGTGAACCAACACTGTCAGACAGAAGTAACTGTTCTTGAGATTAACTAAGGGTTGGTAATTGAACCCAAGTTGTCCTTGTAGAAGGCAAAGATTCTACCTCTAAACCACTACTGATCCTTAGCCATTTGCAAAAATAAAACTCTGCAGAAGAGTGTGCCATTTACTCATGAACTAAAGGAAGGATTAACATTTTGTATTACTTTGAGGATATTTCTGGGACCCTGCTTTGAGAACCCTGGTCTAAGTTGTGCATCAGTGTTGAAAACCAAGTCTCACCTTTTAAAACTGATAGTTATTTCCCCTAGTCAGTGCTAAGATGAAAAACTTCTCTATCACTCTTTTCAGGCTCAATTCTGGACAAAGTATACAATATACTTTGTCGGTGGGATTCTCACATTATAGTTCTCTGACTTCTTAGACTATATTTGTTTAATTTCTTCTTTAGATTTTATATGACTGTCCTTTTCACTTGTAAAAATTGGGGGGTGGGTGGGCAGGATAAGAAACCAAAAGTCTTCCTCTTTATTTGACATTCCACTTCACATGGATACTCACTAATGACCAACAGAGCCACAACCTGTCATTGTTTTTGCCTAATTAATTACTCTTTGTCACTAATTGACTTTATTTTTCCCTTTCATATACAATGAATCAAATTTAAAACAACAAGAACTGTCATATATTTAGTCCTCAAATTCCATGCAAAGGTTTAAATAATCTCACATTTAATATTTTACCTGCAGCATATTGCTTATGTCTCTCTTCTCCATGCTGAGTGGATCCTGTGTTAATTGTACCTGGGACTTTGAGTTGTACAAGCTCTTTCACTAACGGTTTGCAATTACATCTTCATACACTGTAGTATGTAAAACCTCACTACTGTTGTAATGAAAGCAACTGCATTTGGGGATTCAGAGAACTAGGTTAATGCTTTCATTTATTTCTTGGCATTAGGTGCAAGCTAGTTCTGTGTGACTTTTCCTTGCTTGCCTGCTTCCAAAGTCAGTCTCTTCCCTTGAGTTTTAACTTGGGTTTATTGAGAAGTAAGTAGTCATTGGAGACAATAATGGCTCCTCTTCCAACCTTCTCTTCCACCCCCACAATTCCCTACACTTCCCATTTGTTGTTGTTGCTAAGTGCCATCAATGTTTTCAGAAAAATCAAATAATCAATGGGTATCTTTAGTCCCACCAATGAAGCAATTAGATGATTCCATGTGCAAGAATTGATGCATTTGACTTATGGTGTTGGAGGAGAATATTGAATGTGTCATGGGCTTCCAAAAGAACAAACAGATCTGTGTTGGAAGAAGTATGGCCAGGGTGCTCCTTGGAGGCCAGGATGGCTAGATTGTCTCTCATACTTCAGACATATTGTCAGGAGGGACCAATCACTGGAGAAGGATATCATGTTTGGTAAGGTTGAGAGAGAAAGAGGAAGACCCCCAGAAAGATGGATTGGCAGGGTGGCAGCATCAATGGGTTCAAGTGTGGCAACAATTGTGAGGTTGGCCCAAGACTGGACAGTGTTTCATTTTGTTGCACATAGTGTTGTTATGGGTCAGTACTGACTCGATGGCACCTAACAACAACAACAGCAGTTTCAGGGGTTCACCCAACTTCCATGACTCCAGAAAATCTGGATCCCATTAGTACCTGTAATTTGGCTCTGTATTTACCCCTTTGATCAGGATTCTTCTATAGAATCATTGATCAAAATGTTCAGTAATGGTAGCCAGGAACCATTCAGTTCTGGTCTAAGGCAAAGGGGGCAGTTGTTCATGAAGGTAATTAGTCACACATTCAATTTACTTTTCCTATACAAATCCATTTCTCCTCTGATGTACCAGAAAAATAAAGACTAATTGTTGGACTGTGAATGACTACCTGCAAGTTTTAGACAGTAATAAATGCTGGCGAGAATGTGGGGAAACTGGAACATTTTTCCATTGCTGGTAAGAATGCAAAATGGTATGGTCCTGGAAAACAATATGATGGCTACTCAAAACTCTAAAAATAGAAATACCAGAAGACCTAGCAATTCTACCCTTAGGTATATACTCAAAATATATAAGTCTTTTAAAAATTCATTTTTCTAGCTCCTTAGAGGCCAAGAGGCCAAACTTCGTCTCTCATACTTCAGACATATTGTCAGGAGGGACCAGTCACTGGAGTAAGGATATCATTGCTGATATCTGATGGGTCTTGGCTGAAAGCAGAGAATATCAGAAAGATGTTTACCTGTGCTTTATTGACTACGCAAAGGCTTTTGATTGTGTGGATCATGACAAGCTATGGACAACATTGTGAAGTATGAGTTTTCTAGAACAGTTAATTGTGCTCATGATGAATCTACCTGGACCAAGAAGCAATTGTTCGAACAGAACATGGGAACACCAAATAGTTTAAAATTAAGAAAGGTGTGCGACAAGGTTGTATTCTTTCACCATACTTATTTACCCTGTATGCTGAGCAAATAATCTGAAAAGCTGGGTTATAAGAAGAAAAACGTGGCATCAGGATTGGAGGAAGACTCATTAACAACCTGTGATATGAAGATGATACAACCTTGCTTGCTGAAAATGAAGAGGACTTAAAATACTTACAGATGAAGATCAAAGAGTAAACCTTCGGTATGGATTGCATCTCAATGTAAAGAAAACAGAAATCCTCACCACTGGACCAACAAACAACATTCTTATCAATGGAGAAAAGATTGAGGTTGTCAAAGTCTTCATTTTTATTGGATCAACCATCAACACTTGTGGAAACAGTAGTCAAAAAATCAAATGACGTATTGCATTAAGCAAATCTGCTGCACAAGACATTTTTAAAATGTTGAAGAGCAAAGATGCCATCTTAAGGACTAAGGTACACCTGAAACTATTAACTCTGATAATAATCTTTAAAACTTAAATTAAAAATATCCCTTGACATCTTCTTAAAACCAAGTAATAGTTTAGCTTAAATAATGTAGAATGTCTTCTTTGAGCATTGTGTCCTTTACGATCCATATAGATAGATATAGGTTACAATTTGTAGATGCAATTTATAGCTCATTTGTTGTTGTTGTGACGTGCCATTGAGTCGGTTCTGACCCATAGTGATCCTGTATAGGGTTTCCAAGGAGCAGCTGGTGAGCTTGAACCACCAACCTTGCAGTTCAAACCATTAACCTGCAGCACCACACCAGGACACCTTATAGTTCATAGATATCTATAAATTGATAACAAAAACTCAAAATATTAGATAGGAAACATAGGGGATATTGAGTTTATATTAATGAGGGAAGAGCAACTCAGTAAAGGAGGGTAAGAATAGTTGTATATTTCCAAAAGGTAATCAATGTCATCACTGAATTGTACATGTAGAAATTGTTGAATTGGTATATATTCTACTCTGTATATTCTCAACAACAACAAACAGAAAGCATATTATGTAAGAAGTACTTTGGTTTTTATAAGATTGTCTTTGTGTGCAGTGACAAACTTATTTTATGGACCAGGTCTTTTGTTTCTGTTTACTTGGGTGAAAATGGATGACAATTTTACTACAAACACACACACACACACACACACACACACACACACACACACAGAAGTGTGATTCTTTTTGACCCCTTTCCACTACTTTTATCCAAGTTGTTATCTTATGTCAATAACTATGATTTCTGTAACTGACTTCTCCATGTGAAACTTGGTCTATCCATTGGGAGATCTGATCATGTTATAATGTTCTTGGTAGTCCTTCAATGAGTCCTTGTTGCCATCATGATACAACCTAAGTGCTTCAACAAGATTCAAAGGCCTCTGACTATCTCTGTTTCCATCTCCTCATCACCCATGCTCATTTCCTGTGCCTTTTCTACTCCCCTCTTGGAACTGATGCTTAAACTATTCTGAATTAAGTGCCATGTGCTTTTCCATTGCTAGTCTTGTGGTCAAACTACATGCCTTTGACTGGAATACTCTTGTTTATTCTTTACTACTCTCTTGATCCTTTTCAGTCTAGCTACTTACTACTTCTGTTTCTAGTCTCAGCTTGAGCATGCCAGCCCTCAGAAGGAATCACTAACTAGCCAACAAGTCTACCCTGTTTTTTGAGCTTTCAGAGCCCATGTACTTCTTCCAGCAAAACCCTTTTGACACTATCATATCTGCCTGTTGTCCCTCCCTTAACCTGTGTGTGATGACCATAACTTAGAAATTATAGCTTGTCTACTACCAAATTTCCTGTGTGAAGAACGATGACTAGCCCACAGTTGTTGTTATTGTTAGGTGCTGTCAAATCAGTCTGACTCATAGCAACCCTCTGCACAAAAGAAACACTGCCCAGCCCTGTGCCATCTCACAGTTGTTCTTATGTTTGTCCCCATTGTTACTGCCATTGTGTTAATCCATTGTGTTGGTGGTGTTCCTATTTTTGTTGACCCTCCACTTTTCCAAGCATGATGTCTATCTCTAGGGACTGGTCCTGCCTGAAAATAATGTGTCCAAAGTACAAGAAAGGACATCTGATCATCATAGCTTCTAAGGAGTCTTCTGGCTGTGTTTCTTCCAACACAAATCTATGTGTTTTCTGGCAGTCCATGATACTTTCAATATTCTTGGCCAACACCAAGACAAATGCATCAACTCGTCTACAGTTTTCCTTATTCATTGTTCAACTTTCACGTGCTTTCATAATAGGTATTCAATAAGCATTTGTTCAGTGAATAAAAAATATTTGTGTAGAGGCTCTACAATATATACAAATATTTTCGTGTGTTTACTACTTCCTACTTATAAATAAGTAGTATCTTAACAATGATAATAATAATAATAGAAAACAGAAATTAATAAACTGTTTTGTGTATCGCTCAATTTTATACTAACAGACAACTAAACAGTTATGTGTGCTTGTAATAAAAAATTTTCTTGAGCCCATAGTGTAGTATTGTGGCTAGATTTTGATTTTCTTGACATACTTGAGCAACAACAGTGAAATAAACTCAGTGCCATCGAGTCAGTGCTGACTCCCGGTGACTCCAGGTGTTACAGAGCAGACCTGAGCTCTGTGGGGTTTTTGTGGCCATACTCTTTATGGAAACAGATTTCCAGGTCTTTCTATCATAGAGTCCCTAGGTAGGTTTGAACCGTCCATCATTAGTAGTGGTGGTTGTGATTGCGTGTTGTCAAGTGAAAGCCATTTGTGCCACTCAGGGACCATCTTGAAATAGTTCAGGTTAAATGAAAAATTGTAGAAATTCTGAGGTGCTTTTGAGAAAATTAGGAGTCTTGAGAAACATTGAGCCTATGAGGGAGAGGGAATTAGACCATCATTTTGAGTATATTATTGGAAGCTAAAATATTTAGAGCAGGAAGCTCTGAGGGCAATTTTGGTAATGGTGGGTATTTGTGCCTCTTAGTTCATGCATGATAAACTTTCTTCAGAGCTCTCTACAGAGGTGTGACCTGAAGCTAAAACCAAAAACCCACCCATTCTAGTTGAGTCAATTCCATGTCATAATGACCCTATAGGACAGAGCAGAACTGCTCCATAGGGTTTATGAGCCGTAAACTTTTATGTAACCAGTCTGCCTCATCTTTCTCCTATAAAGCAGCTGCTGAGTTCGAACTGCCAACCTTGGTTAGCAGCTCAATACATACCCATTGTGACACTAGCGCCCGACAACCTGATGCCAAGAGGTGTTTTAGGTTTCTATGGAATTTGGAAGGTATTGCTCTGAACTGAGCCCTTCTCTTTACTGTAAGTCTATTCTTACTTGTTCTGAAGGTTCATTAGTCACACAAAGATGCATTTTCTAGAGTACCTTTCTGCCTTTCTGCTTGCTGGTGGCAGCCAAATGTTTGCTCTCTCTTGAACTGTTACTTTGGTTGTTTAATTATCCTGATCTTCATCTCTCCTTCCTTTAGAATTCATGAACCATAACTTGTGTTTCCATGAAGTCTAATATAAAGCTGTGTACACTTCCCACACTGTATTTATAAATAATTTATTTTTTATATAAATTTATAAATCTATATACATACAGACACCTGATGTGGTACTGTAGGATAAACACTTGACTGCTAACCTCAGGGTTGGTAGCTCAAACCCATCAGCTATTCCTCGAAAAACTTATACAGAGTCACTATGAGTTAGAACTGACTCCATGGTACTTAACAACATCAGTAGTTCTTGTTATCACTATTAACAGTTTCTCTTAGTTAAGCAAACGTTTACACATATTTTGCATATTGTTGATTAAAAGTAACTAAGTATAAACAGAAATTTAAAAAACTTCACACACAAAGATTATATTTTAAGCAATTATTTTCATCCTAATTTGAATTTACTGTATTATATTTATATTTTTATAAACATATATAGGTCTGCCTCATTCTTTTAAACAACTCCTTAACAAATAATTCTATTTTACACATATTTGTAATTACTCAGCTCTTTATTATGAACATATTGATTGTTTCAAGCCTTTTGTTTTTACATAAAAAACTGCAATGGAGAATCCCTTGGTGAATTTATGTACATATATCTATAGGATAAATCCCAAGCAATGAGATGTCAGGGTTAGAAGACATGTGCCTCTTTAATACTGGTAGATTGCTGTTGTTATATGCAATCAAGTTGATTTGGTCTCATAGCAAGCCCATGAGACAGAGAAGAACTGTCCCGTAAGGTTTTCTAGCTGTAATTTTACAGAAGCAGATTGCCATAGTTTTCTCATGCAGAGCCACTGGGTGGGTTCAAACGACTTTGGGCTAGCAGCCACATGCTTAACATTTGCACAACCAGGGCTTCTCAGTATATTACCCTAAACCCAAACAAAACCCACTGCCTTCTAGTTGATTCTGGTTCATAACGACTTATAGGGCAGAGTAGAACTACACTTTAGGGTTTCTGAGATTGTACATCTTTGAGGCATCAGGCAGATTCATGTATCTTCCATGGAGTGATAGACTGACTGATAGGTTTGAATCACTAACCCTTTGGGTTAACAACACAATTAACCCACAATGCCATAAAGGTTCCTTTATTAGTATATTTAGAACTCAAAAAAAAAAAAAAAAAAAAAATCATCAGTTAGATTTCAATCAATAGCATCATACTCTTTTGTAAAAATTGGTTTACTTTTCTCTCTTCTGACCTAGAGGATGAGTAAATTGAGTATTGAGTGGTATTTTCCATCTCTCTATTTCTGCAGACAGTGCTCAGTTAACATTTTCAAAAGAGAAATGAAAAGTTGTGCTCATATTTTAGCTTGTGCCAGAGGTATGTTACAGCAATATTAAAGTCACACATTAATATGACATGTAGAAAAGTCTGATAATTCAGATTTGAGGTATGTATTTGGATGTGAATTCACCAGTTATACATAATCTCCAAATTCACTTATTTAGAGGCTCAGGAAGAGGAAGAAGGGATATTTTCAGAATCCATATATTTCTACTTGCTGTAGTTGTTGTTGTTGTTGTTAAGTGCCGTCGAGTCGATTCTGACCCATATCGACCCTGCATACGGTTTCCAAGGTGTAGCTGGTAAGCTTGAACCGCAGATATTGCAGTTCAAATGGCTTTGCAGTTTGGCGCATTAACCCACAGCGCCACATCAGGACTCCCCTTGCCGTAGAGTTGACTCCAATTCATGGTGTCAGAGTAGAAATGTTCCTTCCTTCCTTTTTTTTTTTGTTGAAAAAATTTCTTTCTTCTTGTTCTTTTGAAAAATGTTTACTGTATTACTGGTGATGATACACACAGCAAACCAGATTTCTGTTCCTTCGGTTTGGCACATACTGTGTCATGACACTGGTTATATTCTTCAACATTCTGTCAACATTGTCACTGTTTCCATTCTAGTTAACTTCATCCCACAATACCCAAACTTCTCATTCATGCTTTAGAGTAACTATTGACTATTTCCTCTCATAGATAAGTTTTTGATAGAGTGCATACTCAACGGTAACATTCTTTATGAGCTAACACTATTCAGGTATAAGGTGAATTCAGGGGATAGTTTCAGTTAAAGATTCAAAGAGTATCTCAGGACACTAGTTTTGGGGATTCCTCCAGGTTCAATGGGTCCAGAAAGTTTTGATTTGCTGAGAATTTGCAGTGCTATTCTACATTTTTCTCTGTTTTATCAGGATAACATTTATTATTGTTATCCATTGTAAAAGAGTTCAATAGTGGTAGCCAGACATCATCTAGCTTTTTTGCACCAGATGAATAGAGAGGGCTATTTTCAAGCTTTAAAAATCCCAGACACTAGTCACCAAACTACAATGTAAAACATCAACTTTGTGAACTATATTATGCCAGTTAACTAAGTTGTCCCATGAGACTATGACCCTAAGACTTCAAACAAAGATATTAATCTCTTGAAGTGACTGGTTTTGTCTAAGAAATATCAGCATCTGTAGTCACT
Source organism: Chrysochloris asiatica (assembly GCF_000296735.1). Taxonomy (NCBI): domain Eukaryota; kingdom Metazoa; phylum Chordata; class Mammalia; order Afrosoricida; family Chrysochloridae; genus Chrysochloris; species Chrysochloris asiatica. The sequence continues at coordinate 4,322,249 of NW_006408750.1, forward strand.
ATTTATTTTAATATGAGGGGGATTCAAAAAGTTTGTGGAAAATGTAATTTTCTTTAATTCGGTTATTCCCCAAAGCTTTTGAAGACCACTTGTATACATATATATGCATATGTGTATATATACTGTGAATATTCACACACACACATACATATACTATTGTTATTACAAGCATGTTGTTTTTAAGTGCCACTCAGTCAGTTCCGACTCACAGTGACCCTGTATAGGGTTTCTGAGTAGGCTAGTGGGTTTGAACCACAGCTTATTTCAATATGTCCTTTTTATTTCCTATAATTTAGTGGCATATTGGCATCAATTACTTAAGTCAAGCTGTGCATATGCCATGCATATTCAGTGCTACCTTTCCCAATATTATGAACAGAAAGTGATTACTATCTAGTACATGAATTCCCACTCCTCCAACCACCAATGAACATTGGTCTCTTCTATATTGATTCTTGAAGTCTTTCTGTGGTGCTGTAGGATAGGCACTGGACTGCTAATTGCAAGGTTGGTGGTTCAAACTCACTCATGCTCCTTGGAAACCTTGTATACAGTCTCTGAATTGGAACCACTTTGATAACACTTAATGAAAACAAAATACCTATTCTTTTAATTTTATAAAAATGAGATCATACAATATTTGTCCTTTTGTAATTGACGTATTTTTGGTGTCATTCATATTTGCAAGATGTTTGTTGTTGTTGTTGTTAAGTACCATCAATTCAGGTCCAACTCTTAGTGAACCTGTATAGATAGGATTTCAGAGGAGCTACTGGTGAAGATACACACAGCAGATACACAACTGACATAGCAGTTCAAACAGACCTTGAGGTCCAGTGTTTCTCCTATGCCACTACACCAGGACTCCTTTGGGAATTCATTTTTCTTTAAGGCTGTGTAGTAGTTCATTGTGTACATGTGCCGCATTATTTTTATCCATTCATCTACAGATGGGTACCTAGGATGTTTCCATAATTTTGTGATTGTGAATAAGATGCATTGAACATAGGTGTGGCCGTTGGGTTTTCTGATATTTTAGAAGTAGATAGCCAGGCCTTCTGAGGTGTCTCTGCGTAAACTCAAACCTCCAACCTTTCAGTTAGCAGCAAATGTGTTAACCGTTTTCACCATCATTGGACTCCAGAATCAACTTATACTTTCCCTGTTTTAAAGTGGGTCTTCTACTATAGTCAGCAGATGTCTGCCTCATGCTCTGAAAGCATGCAATGTCAACTGTGAATGCAGGTGAATAGTTTCTTTCTTACTCTAAGCAGAGGATATGTGCCCCTGCTAGAATAAGTGCAGCAACAGCAATTTCATCTTGTCATTTTTCCCATGTGCATTACATCATGAACCTGGAAACTGTTCGTGTGGCCTAAGAGCCTTTAGGATACTCGAATCTCCAGTCTGACTTCCCAACCTCAATTGTATGTATTACTATTCCAGCGGCCAGGCTAGAGACCTACTGTGGGTCTGTTTTTCAGGATTCTTCTATGTCAATCCATTGTAGACAAGTTCTCATTTTCCTGAGTTTTATATATGGGAGCACCTTTGCTGTTGCCTTTTTTTTTCTTTTTCTTTTTAACAAGAACATGATTTCTGGTTGTCTGATTCATTGATGCCAGTCATTCTTAGTTCAGATTGGCTGTTACAGTGATTTTTAATCCTCACTGATTTTTTATTGAATGAACTATAAATGTAACACTCATCTGTATTCCAATCTAGAGACTCAAAGCAGTTTTTAAGACCTCCTGTACTTTGCAAAGCACATTTACTTAAAATATTGTTTTGTATTCCACAATGCTGATATCCCTGAGGATAGACAAGGTAAAACTTAGAAGTATTTTCTGTCTCCAATGTATTTAATGGGCTGATGTCTATTTGACTGATGGGACCTGAGTGTTTTAGCACAGGTGCAATGAATGTCTTAGATTTCCCAGTGACTTTGAACTTTAATTTTTATTACTTGGTTCACTGAAAGAGCACCTCTGTGCCACTGTAATTTTTAGGATGCCTTCTCTTCACAGCCTGATAGGATTTATGGCACCAGAGTTGGAAAAGCATAAAGTTTGAGATGGTCCTTCTGAGAGGTTTGTCTCTTTAGGTTAGTGTTAATGCACAAGCTGTGTTTACCAAGTAGATCCCAGGACCATAAAAAGTAAATCCACAGCAGAGTGCTGAAGGATGACTCTTGTTCACAGCCACAGCAATAGCAAAAACTGACATTGCAATCAATGAAAACAGTTTATTGGTTCCCTTTGGTTTTACTATAGGAAATCACAAAGCTCTATTATGCACCAAAAACAGCAACAGATTTTGTTGGTGGCTTCGAATCAATCTGTTAAATATATTTAAAGGAATATGGGTATTAGTGAAGTTGGACGGGAATTTTCAGGTGATGCCAAGAAATAAGCTTCTACAAATAAACAATCAATCAAACAAACAACACACAGACGTGAGCAGTTGCCTAGGTCTTACAAGTTTGCAAAATACCTTCACAAACATTATAGCATATATTAAATCTGCCAACCTTGGGAAGAACATGGGGCAAGTCTGATTCAACTTCATTGCATTTTGCAGGTGAGGGTGTTTGTGATGTGTCTTTGGTGTTCTCTGACTTCAGATAGCATGAGCCAATCTAAAGTTGCTGTCTGGGTTTCTTAGTGCTGTTTTATCGAATACCACATGAAGTGGGTGGCTTTTCAGACAGGAGTTTAGGTCATCATAGTTTAAGAAGATAAATATCCAAATTTAGACTGCCAGCTTTAGGGGATAGGTTTTCTTTCTCTGTTGCATCTTGGGGAAGGTCCCTGTGTCGTCAGCGTCTCTTCCTTGGTCCCTTAGTGATGTTTATGTGGTATGTATTTCCTCCTCCATTTATGTTTCTCTCTCTGTGCCTACTCTGTTCTTTTTATATCTCAAAGGCTTAAGATCCACCTTATACTGATGTGATATCATTAATTGTGTTACTCAATAAGTAAAGTTAGCATGTGCTTATGTGTGCTTACTTACTAATCTGTAGTGAAGAATTTCACAATTTTTTCACCACATCAAAAATTTTGCTTCAAGGTATGGCAGGTATGCCTCTCCCCCAACCCCACAGCAAACACCCTCATCTGTAAAATGAAATGAAGTTGAATCACACTTGCCCAATGTTTTTCCCAAGGTTGGCAGATTTAACATGCAATGTTGTGGTGATGTGGGATAAAGCACGGGACCAGAAGGTCAGTTTCAATCACAAGGTCTATGGTTCCAATCCACCAGCTGCTCCTTGGAAACCCTGTACAGGGTCGCAGTGAGTTGGAACCAAATCGATGGTACTTAACAGCGATAATGATAATGTTTACGAAAGTATTTTACCTTTCTATAGAATCAAAGCCTCTTTCAAATTTACAATCCCTGGCAGGGATAGAGTACCCAGAAAGTAAGGTAAGCACAGGTTTACTTGTGCTTATTTACTAATCTGTAGGGAACAATGTCATATATATAAAACAATGTAATTTCACATGTGAAAAATGTGAAACTATTCATGATAGATTAGTAAGCAAGCACAAGTAATCCCAAATTTGCCTTGCTTATTTGGGTACTCTGTCTGTTATCGTTCACATAATAAAGAAAATCCTATTCATAGATGACATTATATCCACAAGTATTGTTGTTATGGTTAAAAAACCTTAAAATAGTTCAAATGCTTCGTGAACCCTGTATAGGGTTTCCAAGGAGCAGCTGCTGGGTATAGGGGTTTAGGAGTACTAGCAAATATTTTTTAGGACAAAGTGTAATCCATAGCAGTTTGTACATGTAATTAAGCCCTGGTGTGGTGGTGTAGAATAAGCATTGGGCTGGTCGCCAAAAACTAGTTTAAACCAACCAGCTGTTCTCAAAAACCTTATACAGGGTTTCTAGGAGTCGGAAGTGACTGAATGGTACTTAACAACAACACAGCCATCATGTCTATAGAAGTGGTCTAGGCATCTGGAGTCATAATTTGTAAAATATTCAATCTATTGGAATAGTAATCCATGTAAATAGGTTAATCACTTAAAACAACCACCACTACAACTACAGCTTCATTTACGTAGATTATGAAGACAACCTGATTCTTACATGGCTTCCCTTTCATTTCTTTGTTTATTCACTTAATTTTTCTGAGTGTTTTATACACAACCTGCACTATAGTTTAATAGGTACACAAGTAAATAACATAATACTTGCTTCTAAGAATGGTGATAATAATAATGGATAATATTTACCAGTGTAGCTTGTTTCAAAGTCTAGACTGTCTTAGGCTTGAAATAAAAGTGGTAATACCGAAATTGAAATGAAAAAAAAAAAAAGAAAGATGATAATATGTTGATTGGGTAAAAATATTCTTTTAAAAATGGTTGTGTTACAAAACTGTATTTTTTAATTGTGTTTTTGTATTTTTGTTTGTAAGATATATGCATTGTTTATTAGGGATACAGTACCTGCCCTAATTAGCTTTCCCCTTCTTCTGGTGTCAGAATGCTTCATTGTTTTAGGGTGCTTCCCTTTCTTCTACCATTGACTGTCTATCATATTTTCCCATGCATGTCAACAGAGAAGGGTTAGGGGACATATTATAACCACAAAAAGATATGGAGCTTGTTCTAGAATGTAAGTCAACATAAAAAAAAAAAATAATAAAAAAAATTCTTATTTATGCTAGTGAGAGTGCTAATCATTTAAGACACATTATAATACTTGTCCCACCTAGTATTTTTGATACAGGTTCTCTCTCTCTCTCTTTTTTTTTTTTTTTTTTTGTTGCCTATTTTCCAAATAAAGTGATTGAGACTCATATACAAGGCAAGCAACAAGCGCAGAACTTTATTCCTGGTCTGATGAGATTCAGAAGCCCACATGTTTATAGGGGTTTAGGATTACTGATAAGTATTTGTTAGTAATTCATTACTAATGAAGCAAGGAATGAAGTGTTGCAGGAGTACAGAGTGGGGGAAGTTAGAGAAGACTTTGTAGATAGATACAACTTAACCTGGATTGTAAATACCTTCGACATTCTTCTAGGCAAAGAAGGAAAAAAAGACCTTCTAGGAAGAGAGGAAAACATAAACAAAAAGATTTTTACTACAGGTTTTTATATTGGACTTCATTGGTGTTGTTCAATAAACTTTTGGTAAATAATCTATGAACTCGAGGTCTGTAGTTCAAACTGAACTTTCAGTCCAGTGCTGGTCCTACAGAACTGCACCAGGACCCCTGGGTTCATAGAATGTATTTATTGTTTACCAGAAGTTTATTGAACCCTCGTACAATTCATGGTATTATGCCAGTGGCTTAAGAAATTAATTGTCAGTGGATATAGTTCTAGCACTAATTTTACGTTAAACTAGAAAGAGCTCAAATTTTACAATAATCAGATCACAGAGAACAAGCAGAACTACCATGAGGCTATTTTTCCTTAGGCCACAACACTATTCTGAACTGATGAATTTCCCTGCATTGTTCTTTGGTTTAATCATTCTTCTACCATATGATGATTACTGCTTACATAAAAAAGACATCACATCATCATCTGATTCACACAGGAGACAGGAGCACCAGTTATAAACAGGGTGTATATAATTACCCACGAGAAGGATAAGTGAGTGTTGTCAGCTGTCAAACAACATACTGCCCTAGAAGTGAAGAATTCTTGAAGGTGGAGGGTAGGGGTCTATTTCTCTACAGACTTGAAAACTTTGAGATCTCTTAATTGAAGGCATAATGCTACTGTCACTCACCAATATTGAGAAAATCCTAACAGCATCTCTATTCCTAAGTAACAGTAGGGATACTCTAAGTTCCCAGAACTTATTGGGAAAAGAAGAATGCATTGAGCATGATTATCTGTGAAAATGTTTTATGTTAGTTGGATTCAACTCTTATTTTCAAGCTAGAATTTTCCTAACTCTATGAGTAAATCCAACACAAGAAGCCAGTAAAAAAATTCCTTGATGCCATTTAGGGTGAAACGCTAATTCTTATACCCAAAGTATGAATAATTGTTGTATGACGACTAAGATATAACAAGATGTTGGAAATTCTTAGTCAAAGCCCACAAATATCAAATAATGAAGGAGAAGGTTTGTTTGTTTGTTTGTTTGTTTTTTGGCAAAATATAGTAGATAGAATACACAAGTATTTATTTTATGCTTTGATTGCTAGTGATCCTCTCTTTCACTGTCATCAAATCAATTCCTACTCATAGTGACCCAGTATAGAATCTCCAAGGTTGTAAATCTATATGGGAGCAGAAACCTGTGGCAGGTGTGTTTCAATGGCCAACCTTTCAGTTAACGATCCTGAGCTTATTCTACAGAATTACTTTCCCTAAGAAATAACAATCCCTAAAACGATCTCTTGAGGAACTGTAGGATCACCACTGGACTGCTAACCACAAGGTTGATGGTTCAAACCCACCCATTGCTCTTCGGAAACCCTATAGAGGGTGGTGATGAGACAGAACTGACTGGTTTAAAAAGAACAACAAAAATGAAAGAGAAAAATCAAAATGCAGAAAACAATAAGGACAAAAGCAGATACTAAGAAGGCACCAAATAAGAGATAATAACCCAGTTTTGAGCATTTTGAAGTGGATGCTCAGGTAAGAACTGACTTAGTAAAGAGAAGAAAGCTGAAACCCAACTGAAAGAGGTAACCACATGAAAAGGAAGTCTGTGACCGCAGGTAAACTAGAGATGACAGGTGCTGGGTAAGGAATAGTTAACTTGTCCAGATAAACCATTCATTCTCCCCACTCCGGGCAAGAGCAGGTAGGATTTGTTTAAGACAACTGAACCAAAGAGTCTATGGTCTTAGGGGCAATAGGCATAGTAGAGGGCAATGTTGAAAAACTATACTGAAAATAGGGGGCTTAGGTTAAAATCTGCACATTGACTCACAAGACCCTCAAGTTTTGTCCTCGGTATACAAAGGATCTTCAAAGAGTTTGTGGAAAAACAGTATAGAAAGATAATGGGATTTTTCCATGAACTTTTTGAAACCCCCTTATATATTATAGAACTCTAAACTACTGGTTGGTTCGCAGCCCGATTCATAACCACTACGCTACGGGCTTTCTACTCCCATAAGGATTTACACCCTCGGAAACCCTGTACAGGGTTGCTATGGGTCGGAACCGACTCGACGGCACTTAACAACAACAACAAACTACTGGTTGGTGGCTCAAAGTCACCAGCTGCTCCTTGGAAACCCTATACAGGGCTGCTATGAGTCGGAACCGACTCAATGGCACTTAACAACAACAATAACAAAATAACCTTCCCCCAAACTATGTGCTGTTGAGTTTAATTCAGATTCCCTGCAACCTCATGTGTATCCACATAGTGTTCAATGACTGATTTTTCTTATGTAGATCACCAGGACGTTTTTTCTGAGGTGTCTCTCTGTGTACTTGAATCTCCAACCTTTCAGTTAGCAGTCGAAACTATTAACTATTAAAAAGAAAAGAAAACAAACACACAACCTAACTAAAAATATAAACATTGGGCATTCCTCAAAGAACTATTTATTTGGTCATGCTACTATAAAGACAATCAACCAGCAAGTCTTGAATCCCATGTGCATAAACGTTTCATTCTGCTTTTAAATGCCTAGCTCTTAAAAATATGGATGGGAGGCTGAGTTAGGAGCAAAATCTTAACATACACTGATGCACACAGTCACAAAACTAGAGGCCAAAAACTGTAGCAAAAGTAACTTGGAGAGCTATCTGCAACCCTCCCATTTTCACTATTCTTATTGGAACCAGCAGAAATCTAGGGGAAATTCTAGGGAAAAAAACCCCTGAAAAATTATATATGGCAGGGGAATTGGTCCTATCTTCCTAACATATAAAACACATACACTCTGCTATAATGGTATTTGCTCTTCTTTTCCTCAGTAACAATATTGTTTGAAGTAATTGCGTTTTATACTTTAGGGCTTTCAGGATTGGAACATTAATATTGGAGCAGTTCAGTAATTTATTCTATAGCATTACAATCACAATGCAATTGTGCAGAAGGAGCTTTGACTTATTAGTTCCTTAGTCAAAGGCTCTTGAAAAATAATATATATTTGTTACTGTAATGTGACTTTTCCTCTATTTTTGAAACTTGGTCTTTCATGCATCAGTTATCAATTACTACACTAATGGTGCTTTAAAAACCACCCCCAAACTCAGTGTTTTAAAATAGCTTTATTCTAAAGGTTGGTTAGCAGTTCTTCTGGGATGACTGGGCTCATTCAATGCATTTAACTGTGGTAAACTGCAGGTTGACTAGCAGCTTTGCTAATCTTGCCTCTTCTCTGTCAGTGTCTGAGATTTAGCTAGCTGCTTGCTGACCTAGGATTGTCTTGACTGAGACAACTGGGGAAAACTTATCTTTGCTTTATGTTTCTTATCCTCCAGCAGGCCAGTCATGGCTTGTTGAGGCCCAAACTAATGAGCAAGAGTGATAGCAAGGCTCCATGTGCAAACATAATCAATACCTCTGCTTGCATCATGTTTACTAGCATCCCAGTGTTCAAAGTGCATCACATGGCTAAGCCCAGAGTCAAAGGTAGATGATGAATTGTGTGCATCAATGCCATTCTGCCACATCTGGCTTCACCTTTATTTCCCGCCTCTCCTTTGTATCTGAACCCCACTCCTCAACTCAGGCAGTACAGACTTTTTGGATTGTTGTTAGACAACCCATATACTCTTGGCCTGAAACGTCCCAAGTTAGATAATTTTTTAGCAGTTTTGTTAAACATACAAATGTGCTTGAAATCAGAATGTATTTCCCATAGAAAGTCACTGACATAGAAAGGGATTCCTTACTGTTCAAAGGAGCCGACCTATACAACAGACTTTTTATTCTTTGAAGTGTGATTTACAAGAGTTTCATCAACATGGGACTGAATTTACAAATCTCTGTTCAGAGTTGGAGCTTCTTCTGATTCATCTTCAAAGTCCCAAACTCTTGGACTACAAATGGGGTGGTGTCCTGATAGAGTAGCTATCTCGTATTTCACTTCAAGGTTCAAACTGTATGACCTTCATAAATCACTTGACTTCTGCCCTCTCCTGAGAAAGTGTGGTGCTTATCTTTTTTAAAGAAAATCTGTCTCTTAGACTTATGGATTAAATGATACAAATAGGAGTGGTATTTCTCTAAATGTATAAAATTCCCAATCACAATTTTTATGTTATCGTTATGTCAAAAATCATTCTATTATGAACTTTCTCCTATGTTTGAATTAATAACCATAACAATAGCTTCCATTTGCTGAGTATTATGTGTCAGCCACTATGTTCCACAGTCCCCCTTTATTATTTTATTTAATTTTCATGGGGATACTATAGAAGTTAATATTATTACTTGTATTGTAAAGAAAACTGAGTTTTCAAAAGGTCAAATAGCCCACTCAATCTCTTATATTATGAAAGGAAGGTTTGAATCCTGACACTCATCCAAAGCCTGTCTTCTTGATTATTATTAATAAACATGCTGTACATTGTGACATTCTTGAAATTAAGAGTTTTCTGTTTTTGCTAAGTGTTTGCCCCAGAATGAATTGCCTTGATGTTGCAGGTTGCAGTAAATAGAAGTCATGATGTTATGACTAATCTTGATCAAATGCCTATTGATCCTGTAGAGTGCTAAGAGTGTGGTCCCTACCCCGTGAAAGTAAACAGCTTCCACTTGGTTTAGGAGGAGGGCAACAGAAAGGCAGCACTGAGAGGAGACTGAAGGACTATTAAAATGACTTCTTATTTGTTTGTTCAGTGATCATTTCTTGGAAGCTTGCTGTAAAGCAGGTGAAACAGATAAAGTAATGAGCAAAGCAATCTCTGCCCTAAAGGGGCTCAGGTACTAGTGAAGGAGACACACACGCAATTGTCAGTAAAGCAAAGGGCTCTAATAGAGGTCTCTGTGAATTGACTGACTTCGGTTTGGATAGGGCAGTGGGAAAAAGGGTCAGTGTCCAAGAAAGACTCCACAGTAGAGAAGACAATCAAGCTGAGTCCTAAAGAATGAGGAGGTATGCATCACAAAGAAAAACTATTCTAGTGTGTGCCAGGTGCCAAAACATGATCAGACACAGCAGATGCTGGGTATTGTTAGTTGATGTTGAGCTGTCTCAGACTCATCACATACTTATGTAGAATGGAATGAAATGTTGTGTAGTCAGTCCTTCACCATCTCCATGGTCTTTGATATGTTTTAGCCTAGAGTTACAGTAAAAAGACATTGTAGAAAAAGAGTGTAAAGGAACATGCAGGGCCAGAGAATAAAGAATCATGCTGAGACAATGGAGAGGTAGCATAGGAAACACAGAGTCAGACTGTAAGAGCCTACAAATCCATCCTGAAATAAAAATTACACTGTAAAGTGATTCCATACCCACATTGTACAGGATTTTCCCTTGTATTCCAATATGACCAGCTGGGGCACAGAGTGGTGATGTCACCTACCCATTGCCATCTATCTCTCTCTGAAATAATCTCCAAAAACCACCTGATATCCCACAATCATATAATCCAGGCAGACAGGCCATCTTGCAAAAGCAGAGTTGCTTCAAAATCTGTTTCTGCGACATTCTAGTTCGTCCTCTGTGCCTGGTGCTAGAGAAGTAAGATGGAAGGAGCTTCTCATACAGCTGCTGACTTCACTTTCCTGGGACCCCAACAGTGAATGGGCAATGAACAAAGCTTAAAGGTATATGTGAGCCTGAACTCTAGTCCACAATTTTGTAGTGTCTGCTATTCCAAGACTGGAACAGGATGTGCAGGGATGAGGTAACTTGGAAACCAAGAAGAGCATCTGCATTTGTATGTTATGAATTAGTAAGCAAGCTGCCACTCTCAATTTTCTCTGATGCCATCCTTTGTTTCTACCAGCCTGAAAATGCTACAGAACACTTTTCTATTTTGGTCCCACACCTCTCTGATGTATTGGAGGTCACTGCTGCTATGTGCTGGTTAAATCTAGGATACTATTATAAAACTGTAAGATCTCCCCACTCCATTATTTTAATAAAGAAGTTGCCAGATTTTAACAGTGGACACTTGGTAAGCCTGTTTCTATGATTCCTTCTCGATGAAAAAGACACATTGTTCTACCAGAGTTCCCAGAAAGAAAGAGCATGTTCATGTTATGAGAATTCATTTCCACACATATGCCCACTCTTCCCCTTTGGAACCTGCCCCACCTACCCTAATACACACATCATGCCCACACACAAACCCACATACATTCATACACACTTTGCATATTCACAAAACTACATGAAAGTTTACTGAGATCTTGAGGATTAAAATTGAGATCAGATTCAAGAGAGAAAGAAGTCTGTGTGGGTGGGTGTCATTTTCATATTGATATATAATGGTAATAATTATTGTACAAATAACTTTATATTTTGTTTTATTTACTAAATTTACATAAACACTTTTCCCAAGTTTTTCATTGTCTTCATAATTATTCTCTAATGACTACTATAGAATATTGCATTGGTTTATGTATCAATTCACTTTACTTATAGTCTATTTTTGGAAATTTCCATTTTAATAGTGTTGCGATTTTCCATAAGGCTATAATGGACATCTTTGATTGCTGCAGAATCCTTTCTTCATGGTAAGTATTCTGGAATGGAACTACTGGGCAAGAGGATATGAAGAAAATTATTGTTCTTAATAAATTCTGTCATGTTGCTTTCCAAAATAGATAGTGCAAGCTTTTTATGTCACTAGGAGTCCTGGTGTGATGTTATAGGATAAGCACTGGACTGCTTGCTAACCACAGGTTCCTAGTTCAAACTCACCAGCTGCACATTGGAGACCCTATGCTTGGTTGCTATGAGTCAGAATCAACTTGACAAAACTTAACAAAAACAGTGGTACTTTTTTTTTTTTTTTAAAAGTTTTTATTGTGGATTGAGTGATAATTTACATGGGAGAACATAGGTTTTACACTCACCTTATAGCATTTTGTTTAATTGTAATGTTACAATCCCCACTACACATAATAATTCAACAGTATTTGCTTCTATTCCCTCTGTTTTTTTGTTTGTTTTTTGAATGTACACAAAAAGACTCAGGAGTATATAATCATTTAAACAACCAACCAAAGGACACATTCTGCAAGACTGCCTCCTGGCCACCAGCACACTGCCTTTCTCTTTCCATGAGTCTGGAGCCCTCAGCCACTCTCTCTCTCCATATCATTATCTCTCCCTCCATCACTGGTTTTACTGGTTTTCTGGATTGTTCTTGTTGTTAGGTGCCATAGAATTGGTACTGACTCATAGTAACCCTATGTACAACAGAACAAAACACTGCCCGATCCTAGGCCAATCTCACAATTGTTGCCACGCTTGAGCCCATTGATGCCACTTTGCCAATCCATCTCACTGGGGTTCTTCCTTTTTTTCTCTGGCCCTCCATGTTACCAAACATGATGTCCTTCTCCAATGACTGGTCTCTCCTCACAATATTTCTGAAGTATGAGAGACAAAGTTTGGCCATCCTGGCCTCCAAGGAGCACTCTAGCTGCACTTCTTCCAACACAGATCTGTTTGTTCTTTTGGCAGCCCATGGCACTTTAAATATTCCCCTCCAACACCATAACCCAAAAGCATTGGCTGCCAAAAAAGACAAACAGATCTGTGTTGGAAGAAGTGCTTCTCTAGATAGGGTCCCACATTTTGCTCTTGCTCTTCTCCCTTGATGGGTCTAGGGTCCTCTATTCCTAAACTGTAAGATTACCTACTCCACCCTTTTTGTTACAAAACCTTTACAGTTGTGATCATCACAATTAGTCATGATAACAATGACTCACTATTGAATTATAATAATCTTATCCCCATCTCCTTTCACCAGACCCATCTAGATAAGATGAAAACTATTCAGTGGGTGTTCTACCTTCCCCACACACTCTGAAACTAAATGTTCTCTTGAAACCTTGTAAGCCAGCCACTTTGTGCCTTTATAGCCCCCTCATTTTAGGTAGCCAATCCTTATCTAATCCCTGTTACCCATCCCTATCAACCTTGTATATGATATTTTTAATATTATCATCCAACACTAAATCAAATCCATTAATTATTCTGCTGTCTTCTTTATTCATAGTGTTGTGTAGGTAATTTATTTAAGTATTTGAAAGACAACCTGTATGTAAAAGTTTAACCCATAGAGAATGATTACTGAGATAGAGGATGTATTGAGATTGATACCTATTTCACCAGAATTTTGCTAATATTGTTGTTGCTGTTGATAAGTGCCATTGAATCAGTTCTAACTCATAGCAACCCTGTAGAGGATTTCTAAAGAGTAGCTAGGAGACTTGAACTACCAACCTTGTGGGTCATAGTCCATTATTTATCCTATGGCACAAAAAGTTAACTGCTTGACTATGAGCCTAAAAGATTGGTGCTTCAAACCTACCCTGAGATGGCTCAGAAGAGAAGCCTGGAAGTCTGTTTATGAAAGGTCACAAAGTTGAAAATCCTATGGAATGTTTCTATTAGTGAACATGGAGTCACTTCTGCTTTGTAAACCATGCTTCTGAATTGACTTGATGATGACTAACAACACCATACAACAATTTCAAGTTTGGAGTCACTTCTGCTTTGTAAACCATGCTTCTGAATTGACTTGATGATGACTAACAACACCATACAACAATTTCAAGTTTTTTTGTTTTTTTTTTTAACCCAATCTATTAGATATAGAAAGGGCACAGCAAAGCTGCTTTAGTTTGAAATCCCATCATTACTAGGAAGCATGGACATTTTTCCAAGCACTTGTTGTTGTTGTTAGGTGTACTGACTCATAGCAACCTTATACACAAAAGAACAAAACACTGCCTGGCCCTGAGCCAACCTCACAAGCATTGCTATGCTTGAAACAATTGCTGCTGTCACTGTGTCAATCCATCTCATTGGGGGTCTTCCTCATTTTCATTGACTCTCCACTTTATCAAGCATGATGTCCTTCTCCAGGGAATGGTTCCTCCTGATAATATGCCCAAAGTATGAATGATGAAGTCTGGCCATCCTGGTTTCCAAGGAGCATTCTGGCTGTATTTCTTCCAACACAGATTTGTTTATTATATTGGTGGTGCATGATAATTTTATTGTTATCCTCCAACACTATAACTAAAATGCATCAATTCTTCTATGGTCTTCTTTATTCATTGTCCAACTTTCATATACATACGAAGTTATTGAAAATATAATGGCTTGGGTCAGGTGCACCTGAGTCCTCAAGCTGACATTCATTGTTCTTGAATACTTTAAAGCGGGCTTGTGCAGCAGATTTACCTAATATGCGTAATTTGATTTCTTGATTGCTGCTTCCATGAGTGTTTATGGTTGATCCTAGAAAAATAAAGCCTTTAACCACTTCAATCTTATCTCCAGCACTTACTTGATATTGATATTTCCTCTATGTGTATTATTTTATATATTTGGTGTCTGGAAGTTTTTTCTCATTAAGTTGAGTGAGTCCTTTAAATGGTGTTAATTTATTGGTTTATACCAATATATGGTATTAATTATTGATTTGTACCTTTTATATGAAGTCCTGGTATGGTGCTGTGGGTTAATGCAGTGGGCTGCACAGCCAGTTTGAACTGTAACATTGGTAGTTTAAGCTCACCACCTACTTCTCTGAAACCCTATACACGGTTGCTAAGAGTTGGAACTGATTCTACAGCACTTGACAACAACAACAATATTTACATATTTGGTGCTGGTAAGTTATAAAATTGAATGAGTACTTTAGAATGGTGTTAAACATTTTTACGTTATATAAATAAACATTAAATATATCTCTCTCCTTGAAGTTCTCTTCCCCAGCTCTTAACAAGACTTTATCTCATCAGATGCCATCTTCTTAGAGAGGATGGTACTCACCTCCCAATCTAAATTCAAGGCAGCATAATGGGTGAGAACAAGGACTCCAGAGCTAGACTATTTAGGTCCAGACCCTGACTCTACCACTTACTATGTGGCTTTATTGTTGTTGTTGTTGTTAAGTGCTGTCGAGTCAGTTCTGACTCATAGCAACCCTGTATAGAGTTTCTGAGGAATAGCTTGTGAGCTTGAACTGCCAACCTTGCAGTTCAAACTGACTTTGCAGTCCAGTGCATTAACCTGTAGAGTCACACCAGGACTTTGGATAACTATAAAATGGGGATTATATTAATAGCTTTTTCTACAGGACTATTATGGAGTCCTGGTGTGGCACTGTAGGATAATGCACTGGACAGCAAGGTCATTTGAACTGCAAAGTCAGTGATTCAAACTCTCCAGCTGCTCCTCAGAAACCCTATATAGAATCGTTATGGGTGGGAACCTGCTGGACAGCAATTAACAACAACAACAACAACAACAACAGATTATTAATGGATCAATATAGACAAGTGCTTAGAACATTACCTATCCCAAAGCAAGACCTATATAAAAGTAATTATTATTTTTACTTTGGAGTCCTGGTGTGGTGCTGCAGGATATTGAGCTTGACCATAAGGTCAATTTGAACCATGAGGTTGGTGGTTCAAACCCACCAACCACTCCTTAGAAATTCTATACAGAGTCACTATGGGTCAGAATCAACTCGGCAGCACTTAACAACAATAATAACTATTACGTTGGCGTATGAATATCAGAGAGGAATATGTTTTTAATGAGAGGAGCAGAGATGAGGAAGTTATCTTTAATAGTCTTCTCAATGATTTTCACAGTTCTAGCCCTGCTGGTTATGATGCTTTTTGATGCTTTGATATGCACTGGTCAAGAATTTTCATTATGTCACTGTGATAAATTACAGTGACCAGAAAAGATCATTAAAGAATTAGCTACATAGGAGGTTTATGTCTGAGAATGAGCAGTAAAAAGCATGCGTGTTCAAGAATAAAATGGATGGGGCATGGACTTTGCAGTTTGGTGGACAGTCTTCATTACAGATTAGCTGTGCAACCTTGAGTAAATCACTTGAGTTTTCTGAGTGTCATCTAAGACTTGCATGGTTGTTATGAGAATTAAATAAATACATTGAACTATGAGGGGTAAGCCAAAAATATCCCTACAGGGGTTCAAGTTCATATATGCATGGGTTTATTTCAATTGTTGTTGTTAAGTGCCTTCGAGTCGGTTCCGACCCACAGTGACCCTGTACAGGGTTTCTGAGGGTGTAAATCTTTATGGGAGTAGAAAGCCTCCTCTTTCTCCCGTGGAGTGGCTGGTAGTTTCGAACCGCTGACCTTAAGGTTCGCAGCC
>NW_006408750.1:4352304-4354382 GCF_000296735.1 Chrysochloris asiatica
TCTTCCTTCTGTGTCATTGGCTCTTGATCATATTCTACCTCTTGGAACAGTTGAACATCAACCATTTCCTTTTGGTGCAATGACTCTGTGTATTCCTTCCATCTTCTTTTGATGCTTTCTGCATTATTCAATAATTTCCCAGAGAATCCTTCAATAAAGTTGAGGATTGATTTCTTTTCTTCACTTCCTCCACATATCTGGATGTCTGCCCTGGGTCAGGATCTCTGACCATTTTCCCTGGTGCTAAGACATATAAGACACTTAGGTTCAAGGTCTAAGCCCTCAAGGTCTCAGAGCAAACACCCCAAGGGGGACTCTGCTGGTATGGAGGCCCCAGAACCCATAGCAACCAGGAATAAGACAACGAACAGTGCCTGGAACCTAAGACGTCTCTTGAGATTCAGACAGTGCTCACACCTCAGACCTGGTCTGAGGTATGGGGACCCAGGCTGCCAGTGGAGGCTTCCCTGCCACAAGAAGAGGGTCTGTAAAAGGCTGCACCACCCTCTGAAGCATCCCTCCAGTGGGCAGGGGGGTGGAACGGACAAGTCCTGTACTTGTTCCGGTGACTTCCAAACTCACTATGGGAGACGCAGAACCTGGCAGCCGGTCTGTGTCCCAGATGGAGTCTTATGTCCTGGTAACTGGGGTTCAAATCTCCATACCCAGGGCAGCCACAAAAGGGGACTTACCCGAGCCAGAGGGCTGAAGAATTAACTCCTGCCGGTGATGGGTGCTGAAAAGGCATCAGGGAAGATGATCGCAGGCACTGGGAGGGCATGTTGAAATGAGCGGGTTAGGGTGCCGGGAGAATTGGGGTCCTGGGCCTTCTGATGTTAAATCGGGTACCTCACCCATCCCACTTCTGACACCGGTAAAAGGGAAAAAAACAACTCGGTGCTACTCACCAACCATACCACACACCAGATGGCTCGTCTAGAGACTTTTATTCAGAGTGAGGAAGAGGAAGGTGACCTCTGCCAGAGAGAGAAGGCAGGAGACAGGAGAGAAGAGAGAAGAAGAAGAGAAGGCAAAAAGAAGAGAAAGCAGAGAGAAGACGAAGTCAATGGGAAGGGAGTGGTCTTATATAGGTTCAACAGGAAGGGAGTTGTCATTGCTAAGGTGATTCAGCTGTGGCCTGTCAAAAGCCATGTTGTCCTTTAAATTACACGCCTTGTAGCTTAGGGCAGGGAAACTGAAACCTAAGCTTACAAAATGGAGTTGAAGGGAAGGGAGAGGGAAAAACCCGGAAGGTACAGCCTAAAATGGCGGAACTGATATTGTAACAGTAGGTCCAGGCAGTTGTTTGTTCTGTTGTACATGGGGTCGCTATGAGTTAGAACCAACTCAACCACACTTAACAACAACAGAAAACACTTAAATATTTATTTAAAAAACAAGTCACTTATTCCTGGCCCCATAGGAAATATTCTTATCACCCAACAATAGTGCACATTTGTGTAACAGTGGGTTAGGTGATTTTGTTTCGTGAAATTTCATAGGTCATTTCATAGAAAATTTCCAGTAGTATATTGCTGCCTTTAACTTCTTTTCAGAGATCTCCTGGGAATATTTGAAACATGGGATTGGCCACACAACTATATTATGTTAAGAAGTTTAATTAGCAGAAAATATGAGCTATAACACTCATGTCACACAGTAATTTTATAGGCTGCATATGGATTAGATATTGAGAACTCCTGAGTGATTTCAGCCTGTGAGTCCATTTTCCTCAGTGTTCACAATTAATTATGTTTAATTTTTCCCCAAGATGGCTATAAATCCTGGGACTTGCCTATGATCCCTGTCATTTATTTATTTATTCACTCATATACAAGGCATTTACTGAGCAACTACCTATGCCAGGCACTGTTTTGGACAATAGGTATATAGCAGTGAACAAGATTCTGGGTCAGGAATGCCTCATAGAAATTTTGGGAATGATGGAAATGTTGTATTTCTGTGTTGTTGAACATTGTATTCAGTAGCTATATGTGACTATTGAACACTGGAAAGGTGATTAGTGCTACTGAAGATCTGAACTTTTAGAATTGTTTAACTTTGTTGTTGTTGTTGTT
>NW_006408750.1:4354482-4361025 GCF_000296735.1 Chrysochloris asiatica
GATCAGTGGATGACTGAAGAAAACTTCTCTCATTAATACTCACATGATTCATGTTAGGATAACTTCAAAAAAATTGGTCCACTCAAAACAGTGACTTCTGTGGAGATCTGGTGGGCCAGTTAAATTTAGGACAGAGAGATTAGATTAGAAGTTTATGATGACTACTTCTTAAGATCCCAAAAGGTCATCTTGATAGATTTTCTCAAAGGATACAGGATTATTATATGGGTTTATTAAGAACCATCAAGTAGGTTCTGATCCATAGTGAACCTGTATAGGGTTTTAAAGGAGCAGCTGGTGAGCTTGAACATGAGCTTTGTGATTCAAACTGACTTTTACAATCCAGTGCATTAACTAACACACAGTGCCACAGCAGGACTCCTATTAAGAATAAGTCTTAAGGAAATTAAAAGCTGCACTGATGAGAAAAAATAAAAAAATAAACTAAAAACAGGAAAGTTACACTGAGTCAATTTTCCCCGCATTGAAAAAAATGCACCAATTTTGCTCTTTGTGAATAGCAAGATTCCTACAAGAATCTCACTGGAAAACCTTACGCCATCCACACTACAGGCTAATATTCCCCTTCACTTCTTTTGTGTCCTAAAACTCAAAGACCATTCAAAAAGGGTATGATTTGAGTCTCTCAAGGGTGTTAAAGCTATTGTTTTGATGTGGTATAAACTGCATTAGGCAAATCTGCAAGGATGACACTTTGAGGACTAAAGAGAGCCTGACCCAAGTCCTGGTATTTTCAATCACCTTATATGCATGTAAATGTTGGACAATATTTATGGAAGACCAGAGAAGAATATATGAATTTGAATTATGGTGATAAAAAAGAATATTAAAAGTACCATAGATTGCCAGAAGAACAAACAAGTCTATCTTGGAAGAAAAACATCCATCGTTCCTTAAGAAGTAAAGAAGGTAAAAGTTTTCCTCTCATGCTTTGGACATGTTATCAGGAGGGACCGTTCCTGTAGAAGGATATCATGCTTGGAAAAGTGGAGGCTCAGTGAAAAAGAGCAAGACCCCCAAGAAGATGGATTGATACAATGATAACAATAGGCTGAAACATAACAGCAATTGTGAGGATGGCACAGAACCAGGCAGTGTTTCCTTCTCTTGTGCATGTAGTCACTATGAGTTAAAAGTGACTCAGTGACTCCTAACAACAACAGTAAATGCAAGAGTGCAGAATTATTTTTGGGAAGGATTAGAGAAATGGAAACAGCACATTCAGAAATTTATAAATCTAAACGGATGATATGTTGAGAAACAATAGCTTCAGATTTTGATTTTATTTTTCAATAATGGTAATATTTTTTGACCTACCCTCATTTATATGGAAACTTCCACAACTCATCTGTCAGTGTATTGTACTATGGTGGCATGTCTAAAGAGCATTGACGTTATTGGCAAAGAACAAGATACCGGGAATTGATGGAATACAAATAGAAATTTTCAAGAAAGTGAGGCAGCATTGAAGGCACTTACTTATCTATGCCAAGAAATTTGGAAGACAACTACCTTGATTGGAAGAGATCCATATTTGTGCCCATACAAAAGAGAGATGACCTAATAGAATACAGAATACAGAAATCAGTGGACAATATCACTTATATCCCATGCAAGTAAAGTTTTATTAAAGGTAATACAGAAACGGCTACAACTATACATTGGCAGAACTTCCAGAGGTTCAAGGTGCTTTCAGAAAAGGACATGGAATGAGGGACATCATTGCTGACATCAGATGGATCTTGGATGAAAGCAGAGAATACCAGAAAGATGTTTACATATGCTTTAATGACTACAAAAAGGCTTTTGATAGTGTGGATCATGACAAACTATGGACAACATTACAAAGTATGAGTATTTCAGAACACTTTATTGTATTCATGAAGAACCTGTACATATAGACCAGTAGAAGAATTGATGCATTTGAATTATGGTGCAGGAGGAGAATATTGAAAGTGCCATGGACTACCAAAAGAACAAATAAATCTGTGTTAGAAGAAGTACAGTCAGAGTGTTCCTTGCAAGCCAGGAGACCAGACTTCGTCTCTCATACTTTGGACATATTTTCAGGAGGATCAAGTCACTTAAGGATATTATTTTGGTAAACTGGAGGGTCAGAGAAAAAGAGGAAGACCCCCAGTGAAATGGATTGGCACAGTGGCAGCCTCAATGGGCTTGAAAATAGCAAGGATTGTGAGGTTGTCCTAGGACTGTGTAGTGTTTTGTTCTGTTGTTTATAGTGTCACTATGAGTCGGTACCATTTGATGGCACCTAACAACAAGAATGAAATCCTTAATAACTTCAATCTTTTCTTTGTTGACAAGAGTATCAATGGGCTCAGGCATGGCAACAATAGTGAGGTTGGCCCAGGATTGGACACTGTTTCATTCTTCTGTGCATAAGGTCGCTATGAGTTGGTACTGACTCAATGGCACCTAACAACAACAACAACAACAATAAATAAAGTTTCTGGCATGTACCAGACATATTGAAAACCAAAACCAAAACCATGAATGATTCTTTTTTGGGTGGCTTGAATCCTTGTTAATACTTGAGGAGAGAAGAATTTCTTCAGAGAACAGGTACCCTTGACCTGGAACTTTGTGACAGACTTAGGAGTTAGAAAGAGACTAAATTGGAACAGAATGGTATGAACTTAGACAACTACATAGATACTTAAAAACAGTTGAGGTATGATAGGATGAAGACAGAACTATTTTAAGTGATGTAGATGACTGAGTTATATGAGTGATGGAAAATGTACTGAGAAGCTAGGTTTGATGCTGATGTAAGAAGGGAAGGGACTAGGGTTGCTGTCTAATGCATAGGTATGTTTCTGATTCTCATTTTTATTAAGGCCTTTGGAGCCACTGCAATAAAAGCACCTAGAACACAGAGCAATTTGCTGTTGATTATGAAGAGATATGCTAGTCTTGTCATTTAAACAAGGAAGATCGCTTTACTATCTCTTGGAACTTGATTATTCCAGAAAAAAAAAAATGCTTTGAGCTGGATTAGCAACACATTTGATCATCATCATCTACCACTTAGATAGTATTTACTCCATACTGAAAACTTTGCCTAACTGTGTCACCTTGCTTAAATTTCTCAATAACCGTAAAAGCAAACATTACTTTTATTCTCAATGAGATCTGGTGGCTGAATGGTTAAGTACTCAGCTGTTACCTATAAAACTGGTGTTTGGAACTCAGTCAGCAGCTCTGCAGGAGAAAGAACTGGCAATCTGCTCCCATAAGGTTAACAACCTAGAAAATCGTATGTGATACTTCTACTCTGTCACATGGAGCTGATATCCTCATTTTCCAAATGAGAAAACTGAGACCAAAAGGCTGTATAGTTAGTAAGGGGTGAAGTCATTTTAATCTAGGACTATATAACTCCTCTTAGTTGTCTCTAACTTTAGTTTCATACTATCCCTTTGCATAATTACTGTTTAATTAATAAATCCCCACCCTTTTCTTTTCCCCATTTCCCAAGTGCACCACAATTAATTTCCCCTGATGCTTCTGTTCTTGCTCAAACTTGTTTCTGTTCTCTTGCGTTCTCAACATTTTTGGAATATGTACACTTATGAAGGATTCTGCTTCTTTGTGTTTTCATTTCTTCATAATACCTGATGTGGTACTCACAGACAGTGCTTAATAAACATATAATCTTGTAGGTGTGGCCCAATGACTTTAAGAATTATATAAATAAAGGCAGTTCCCAGGTTATGAATGTCTGATTGAGGGACCACTCTAGTGCCTTTTAATGTTATATAATTTTGCCCTGACTTTGAAAGGATTGAAATGAAGTCTACTCACAACAGATTCTTCATCACTATCACCTTCACTTGATGCTTGTACAGTTTTAATTAATTGAAAGGGCCTCAAGCTTTTTCTTGTACTAAATTAAGACTACATAGGAACTGTGTGTATCTGTTTGGGTTGACTTAAAGATTCCTAAGATAAAGTTAATAATGGATCTCATTTGTAACCTAGGGACCACTTGTATGGCTGAAATCTCCAGAGGTGGGAAACACTCTTGTCTATTTCTGTTCTTTTCCCTTCTTTCTCTCTTTTCCTCTCTTCCTTCATTCCACAAATATTTGTCATACGGATGTTTTAGACCAACACTAGGTGCTACAGGTACAGATAAAACATACAATGAGACAAATAAATACACTTTAAACATATTTCTGATCCACTGCCATGGTGCAGTGTATATTTCCTGGAGACCACTGCTCAACATTTATCTCCCACTCAATACTTATATGTTTGTCACTGCTCCCTTATATAAAACTTTAAAAAGAAGCAAATTATTGGACAAGAAAGATTACCTGAACATTGATGAGGGGGCCTTGGGTAATTCTCACCCATTTTGTTCAATTCAATACCAGGCGTTTTGAAGAAGGGAGTAATATAGTCATGCTTACAAGTCAGAATCTAAGAGGCAGTGTTGGAGAGTGTGAGCTTGGTGAAAACCCTAGAAGCTGGAGGAGGCAGCTCTGGGTCATGAAATACCATGTCTGAGTGTGTCCCAGTCTCTCTTGTAATATGACTGGACAGCTGCTATGAATGAATGACAAACAGGAACAGGATACCAAACCAAACTAGTTGCCATTGAGGTGATTCTAACTTATGGTAACTGCATGTGCTTCAGAGTAGAACTGCACTCCATAGGGTTTTCAGTGACTGATGTTTCAGAATTTTATGACCAGGCCTTTCTTCCAGGGGAACCTATGGATAGATTTTAACCTGCTCCCTCTCGGGGCCTTGGTGTGGCACTGAAGGTTAAGGACTGGACTGCTAATCACAAGGTTGGCAGTTCTAACCCACCAACCATTCCTTGGAAACCCGTTAGTGGGTTGCTAAGAGTCGGAACTGACTCAATGGCACATAATGGTTAGTAGTCAAGCATTATCCATTTGTGTGACCTACACACTCTGGTGTGGCGCTGTGGGTTAATGCGCCAGACTGCAAAGCAGTTTGAACTGCAAAGTCGGTGGTTCAAGCTCACCAGTCACTCCTCAGAAACTCTATACAGGGTTGCTATGGGTCGGAACTGACTCGATGGCACTTAACAACAACAACAACAACACACTCTGGATAGGATGGCAGGGGGATAATGTTATAACATCCCACCTTGATCAATTACAAAAAGTACTATTTTCAAAATCAGATATATGAAGCAGAAGAAGTTCTGATAGAGATTAATTGAGCTCTGATAAGGGATTCTTCTTCCTGCTTGACCTCAGCTGATCAAATAGATTCTTCTTAACTGGGACTCTGGGTACATAAAGACCCTATAGTTTCTCAAAAGACATCTGAGCATCTGCAGCATACAGAGCTTTGTGCTAAACATGGATGTTCATTCCAAACAAAACCATCTTCAAAAAGTATTCACATTGTTAGCTTGTAATTTAAAAAATTAAGACAACTCAGATACATTCATCTACTAACTAGTTAATTCAAAACATTTGAAAGTGCCAAGGACTTCAGTCTTCTTGGATCAACAATCAACACTCATGAAAGCAGCAGTCAAGAAATCAAATGATGTATTGCATTAGGCAAATCTGAGAGGAGAACTCTATAACTCTGAGCTCATATTTTCAGCATCCATAAGACATATACTTAGGACTTTTAGAGATCAAGATACTTAGTTTCCCATAGAAAATGTTCATGTATTTTAATTAGCAAATGATGTAGATGGAGTAAACTTCTGGGACCTTTATTTGTTGATGTGGCATGACACAAAATGAGAAGAAATCACTGCAGGCATCCATTAATAATAAAAAATGGAATGTATGAAATATGAATCTAGGTTCATTGTATTTGGATACATTAATTTTATTTGAATCCACAAAAACACCCCTGGAAGCAACAATCAAGAAATCAGATGATGTGTTGCATTTGCTGCAATCTACTGCAACATGACTTCATTAGAGCATTAATAAGCAAATATACCACTTAGAGAACTTAGGTATTACTGACTTGAGTTATGAGATTTTTCTTGTCTTTCTTTCTTTTTTAAAAAAATATATCTTTTAATCATTTTTATCTTAGTTAATATACATAGAGGAGTCCTGCTGTGGCATTGTGGGCTAATGCGAGAGACTGCAAAGTCATTTGAACTGCAAGGTGATTCAAGCTCACCAGCTTCTCTTTGGAAACCCTCTATGGGGTCACTATGGGTCAGAATCGAATCGACGGCACTTAACAACAACAATAACAACCACAATATATGTAGAACAGCTTTCTACATCATTATAGTTTTGATAACACTTATGTATTTTTTATTGTGAATTGAGTGAAGATTTGCAGATTAGATCAGTATTTCATTCAACAATCCATGCATATTTTGTCTTATGCCATTGATTATAATTGCACAATGTAACATAACTTATTTCACTTCATCCTGTGTTTCCCACTCCTATTTCTCCTTTTTTCTAACTCTGCCTGCCTTCCAAACTTTGTTGTTGTTGTTAGGTGCCATTGAGTTGGTACCAACTCATAGCAACC
>NW_006408750.1:4361561-4362521 GCF_000296735.1 Chrysochloris asiatica
TGAGGATTTTTGTTTTCTTGACATTGAGATGTCAAGATGTGCTCTTTGATCTTCATCAGTAAATGTTTTAAGTCATTTCCACTTTCAGCAACCAAACTTTGCCTGTGGTCAAATATTGTCATTTTAATCTCAAATACTTGTGTATTTTAAGGAGTACATATTTCCTTAAGGTTAATGTTTACTTTATAGACTTGTATGTTAGTTACAAGCTGAAAATCCATCCATGGAGGTGGGTTCAGTCAGTTCCAGGCCTGAAGTATGGCCAAGGGCTATAGTCTTAGAGGGTTCCACCAGTATGTCCTTAACTAGTAAGCCTGGTCTTTTATATGACTTTTTCCATATTTTCTCCTACTCTAACCTGGAATTTCCAAACCAATCCCATTCAGAACAGTAAATAGTGACAGCCAGGTACCTTTCTAGTTCTTTTGGACTTGGGCTAGTAGAAGCTGAGGCTTATGAAGCCCATTACATCATTGCAATAATATATTCATGAGAAACCTGTACAGAGATCAAGATGTAAACATTTAAATATAATGAGGGACGACATTGAATGGTTTAAAATCAGGAAAGGTGTTTACCAGGGTTGTGTTCTTTCACCATACTTATTCAGTCTGTATGCTAAGCAAATAATCTGAGAAATTGAATTATATAAAGAAGAACATGGCATCAGGATTGAAGTAAGACTCACTAACAACCTGTGATATGCAGATAATACAACCTCGTTTGCTGAAAACAAAGAGGACTTCAAATACTTAAAATACCTTTGGTGTGGGTTGTACCTCACCGTAAAGAAAACAAAAGTCCTCTGTACTGGACCAATAAATAGCATCATGATAAATGGAGAAAATAATGAAGTTGTGAAAAAGTTCACTTTGCTTGAATACAACATCAACACTCATGGAAATAGCAGTCAAAGAAAACAAAGGATTTACTGCATTACAGAAAACTGCTGCACAAGAC
>NW_006408750.1:4366581-4377015 GCF_000296735.1 Chrysochloris asiatica
AGGCTGTAAATCTTTACGGGAGCAGAAAGCCTCATCTTTCTCCCGCGGAACAGCTGGTAGTTTCGAACTGCTGACCTTGCGGTTCACAGCCTGATTCGTAACCACTACACTACCAGAGCTCCTTAATGCATTTAAATCTAAATAGCCACACTGGGCTACTGGCTATTATATTGCACAGTACAGTTCTAGTGGAAACATTTGACATTAAACAAGTAAACGAATAGCCAAGATATGTTTACAATGTTCTAAGTGCTACTAAAGGCACTAGTGATGCAATGGTTAAGCTCTTGGCTAACAATTAAAAGGTCATCTAGCTGTTCAAACCTACTAACTGCTCAGTGGGAGAAAAACCTCAAAATCACAAAAACAAAACTAGAAATCCACAGGAGAAAAGACCTGGAACTTGGAAACCTACTCCCATGAAGATTACAAATTAGGGAACCCTATGGAGCATTTGTACTCTGTCATATAGGGTCACTATGAGTTGGAGGTGACTGGCACCCTACAGTAAATGCTGCTCAGGGAATAAGCAGGTGATGTGATAGGAACAATGGAAGCAGATGCTAAATTCAGGTTTAGTGATGACATCTCTGAGGAAGATCTCTTTAAGTTGAAACCTGAAGGATGAGAACAAGCCCACCTTATAAGGGTGCCTTAGTTATGGCTGCTATAACAGAAACACCACAGTGAATAACTTAAATAAACAGACATTTATTTTCTCACAATTGGGAGGTTAGGAGTCTGATTTCAGAACACGTGCTCTTGGGAAAGTCTTTCTCGTTATCCCTGTTTGTTGACTGAATGGATTTGAAAACTTCTTTCTCTGGGCAGTTGTGTGGAATTGAGCAAGTTTTCTGGTTTTCATTTTTCTCATTGTAAACTGGAGATGGGAATGGTACTTAAATGAAGGAATTGGAATCAATTCAATGACAACATTTTTAAAAGTATGCAAAGTACATAAATGATTGACAAATGGGAGTTATTATTATTATTATCTCTGAAAAAGTTACATATTGCCACACAATACACTAAGACCACTACTTTTTCTCTTTTTATCTGCATCAAATTAAATCCAACTCAAACCCTCCTTCACAAAACAGGCAAGAATATCTAGGATTAGAGAACTTTATGAATTTTCTCATCCCTTTGTATTCTATAATTACCCCAGGATGTAGTCCGGAGGATGGGGGAGGGACTGATTTTCACTGTGTTTGTCACTATAGTTCCCACTGCACTCTCTGTTGTCACTGCCATGTGGAGTGTCAGTCCTTCCCCATCCTTCAGGCACTGTGGCAATCTGATCCTCTCACCTCATCCAGGACTTGCATGTGGGCATCCCCACTGAAGCTCCCACCCCCTTTCCTCCCACTGTACTTCATTAAGTTTATATCCCTGTCTCTGCATCCATGACAATCAGAAACTCTACTACTAGACTTCTAGATTCCCTCTATGATTACACCTTGTTGTGGTTGTTGTAAAGTGCCATCGAGTTGTTTCTGACTCAAAGCAACCCTGTATAGAGTTTCAGAGGAGAGGCTGATGAGTTAAAACCTCTAGACTTGTGGTTCAAATGCCCTTGTGGTCCAGTGCTTACCCAATAGCACCACACCAGGTTAACCTTATTCCATCTCAAAGTCATGCAGCTTCCAGCCACTCCTATTAGGGTAGTGCAGTCTTATCCTCTTGTTGGGTCTTAACAGATACCCAAAACACATAGCAGAATGAGAGATTCAGCCCATTCTTCTAGGGAGGTAATTTTAGAATATTTGAATTTGAGTGCATTAAAACAGAGTTTGGAATCTCCAGATTGGACACAAACCCCAACTACCTCCCCTCCCCCCTTTTTATACCCAGAATAGTGCACACATTTATGTTGTGGCCCTTGTAAGCATTTAATTGTTAAACTCTGGCCTAAATCCTCTTCAATAAAGGCCTGGTTAGAGATTTTGTTTAAAGTGCAAAGTTTTACCTCTTACCCCCTACCTCTTTCTCTGTCCCCCATAGTAATCCCTCCTTTTAGGATACAAACCACAAACAATTGGCTTTCCAGAGCAAAGGATCCAGAACTCCAAACACAAGGAGTGGTTGCTGTTTTTATAAAAGGAAGGATGGATATTCTTCTTTTGTGAAGTCTGTTCTTGTGTGTATGTGTGCATGGCGACAGAGAAGGGGGGAGGAGGGGTGTATCATAGAACAGAGATATATTATAGGGTGATTTCTATATTACAAACACACTGATAAATTTTGTTTATAGAACACCAGTCTGAGTCATATTAGTTAGTGATATGACCCAAATTTGTTGCTAAGTAATTGGTTTGAATTCAGGCCTTTCAGCCTCATGCTGACTGTCTTTGCTACAGTAAATTTCCAGTAGGTGAGAATATAAGCCTTAATTATAGCCACGTCATGTCGGACTGATGGAATGTTGATAACTCAGTCTGAGTGTGCTTGTCTAGAAAAGCAAACATCACTTGTGACATTATACAATAAACGTTTTATGATATGGCATTCTGTTTTAAAGAAAATTTGCATGTATGGCATAGTGTTGTTTTTAGTTCACCCTGTCTTGAATTGTCTATAGACTGTTGATTATTACTGGTCCTCTCTTTGTGATACTGTAGGATCAGCATTTAACAGGAAACCACAAGGTCTACAGTTCAAACCCTCCAGCTGCTCCTCAGAAACCCCATACAGGCTCATTATGAGTTGGAACTGACTCAATGTCAGTTAACAACAATAACTATTTCACACTTTCAGCTTTGTCCTCAAATATTTTGTTTATTAGAAAATTCTGACTTATATGTGGCTTGTATAAATTTTCCATGTTGAATTCAACTATTCCTGCATTCAGGTATGCAGGAAAAATTAAGTGTTAATAAGTAAGACAATGACATTTCCATTTAAAATTCAATTTGACATATGCTTAAAAATAGGTTACAGAGTGTAATACAGTATATGTATCTAGTGGATAATAGGTGAGAATGCTTCTGATCAGGAACATCTGTTACTGTACTTCTGTTCCGAGTATGTTATGGAGAAGATTTGGTCTTTTGTCCTCTGTCTCTGCCCTCATTTTTCTTTCTCTTTTTGAGTGAACTCCATAAACATATTTTCAGCATACTGTACATGGTACAGTGTTAAAGATGGGAACAACATGGTCCTTGTCTTCAGGGCTCTCACTCTTTGGTGAACAGAGTAACTCTTCAGACAGTTTGATAAAGAGTATATTATGATGCAACAAATACAGTAGTTGTGATGTGATTAATGTGCCATGTGATATTATTCATTTGAACAAAGAAAGGGATCACTTAATTATTTCCCAGAAAGCTTTTCCAAGGAGTTGACCTTAGACTTAAACCTTAAACAGTGGACCTTTAGAAGACACAGAAGGCATAAGAAAAAAGTATTCCACATAGAAAGAGTAACAGGTGACACAAATGTATACTATGTTTGTAGAATAATAAGTTTTTGTTGTGATTAGAGAAGAGTTGGTATCTTTCTAAAAGGTGGTGGGAAAAGATTCTGAAAAGGGGGGAAGGCTAAATATGGTGGCTTGCTTATATTATGCTATTGATTTGACCATCACTTGTCTGCCAATTTATTGTACTATGGTGACTTGCATGTTGCTGTGGTGGTGAAAGCTATGCCACCAGCATTTCAAATACCAGCAGTATCATCAACAATGGAAGCAGAGCTTCCAGACTATGATGAAAGACATTGCAATCTACTTCTGAAAATTAGCCAGTGAAAACCCTATGAATCACAAGAGAATATTGTCTTGTATAGTGCTGCTTGGAAGATTGCAGACATTGAACAATAGATTCAAACATAATAAGTGCATGACGATGATACAGGAATAGAAAATATGTCATTCTGTTGTACATGGGATCACAATGAGTTGGAAACAATGCAATGGCAACTAATGACAATGGATTTGAACTTTATTTTGTAGGTAATAAGGAGCCAGGAAAAGTTTGAAAGCAGGAGCATAATATCACGTTTGCTTCTTGAAAGTACAGTAATATCAGTGACATATAAACCCAGCTGTTGATATTGTATGGTTCTGGGTACTGGTAGCACAAATGGGTAATCAGAGAAAAAGTGATAAGGCAGTTCAGGTGGTATAAAACTGCCAGGTTCACCAAGGGTTTAGTTGTTGGGTGCCATTGCGTTCACCTCAACTCACACTGATCCTATCTGTGACAGAACTGAAACACTGCCCAGTCCTGTGCATTCTCACTAATGTCCCTATGTTTTAGCACACTGCTGCAGCCTTTGTGTCTATCCATCTCATTGACAGTCTGACTCTGTTTTGCTTAGCCTCTACTTTTGCAAGTATGATGTCTTTCTCTAAAGACTGGTCCTTTCTGATGACATGTCCAAAGTATAAGAGATGAAATCTCACCACTCTTGCTTCTAAGAAACAGATTTGTTTCTTCCAAAACAGATTTGTTTGAACTTTTGGTATCCAATGGTTTATTCAATAGTCCCACTGACAACATAATTCAAATGCATCTATTCTTCTCTGGTATTCTTTATTTATTGTCCAGCTTCATATGTAATATGAGGTGATTGAAAATATCATTCATAGCTTGGGCCAGGCATACCTTAGTCTTCAAAGTGACATCTTTGCTCTTTGACGCTTTAAAGAGGTATTTTGCAGAAGATTTGCCGAATGCAATTTCTTGACTGATGCTTCCATGGGTGTAAATGCAAGTAAATTGAAATACTTAATAATTCCATTATTTCCTCCATTTATCGTGATGTTGTTTACTGGTCTAGTTATAAGGATTTTTTTTTTTCCTTTTTACATTGAGATGTAATCCATACTGTAAACTGTAATATTTGTTTGACATCAGTAAGTGCTTCATATCCTCTTCTATTTCAGCAAGTAGAGTTATGTTATCTGCATATTGCAGGTTGTTAATGAGCGTTCCTTCAATCCAGATGCTGTGTGTTCTTCATAGAGTCTAGTTTCTCAGATTATTTGCTCAGCATACAGATTAAATAAATATGGCAAAAAGATACAACTTTTACATATATCGTTCCTAACTTTAAAATACTTGTTATATCCCTGTTCTGTTTAAATGATTGCTTCTAGGTCTATGTACAGATTCTTCATGAGCACAATTAAGTGTTCTGGAATTCCAATTCTTTGCAATGCTATCCATAGTTTGTTATGATCCATGCAATTGAATGCCTTTGCATAGTCAATAAAGTACAAGTAAACACCTTTCTGGTATTTTCTGCTTTCATCCAAGATCCCTCTTATCTCAACAGTTTTATCCCTAGTTCAATGTCCTCTTGTGAATACAGCTTGAATTTCTGGCAGCCCCCTATCTATTCTACTACTACAATAGTCTTTGACTTACCTTCAGAAAAAAATGTATTTGTGTTTGATATTAATAAGATTGCTTGATGATTTCCAACTTCTACGGGTCACATTTCTTTGGAATAGTTGCACATATGGATGCCTTCCAGTAGCTTGGTCAGGTAGTTGCTTTCCAAATTTCTTGACATAGATGAGTGAATGCTTCCTATCATATATCCATATATTGAAATATCTCAGTTGATATTCCGCCAGCTTCTGAAGCATTGTTTTTAACTGATGTCTTTGGTGATGCCTGGACTTCTTCTTTGAATAACATCAGTTATTGATCATATGCTACCTCATGAAATGGTTGAACATCAACAAATTCTTTTGGTACGTTGACTGTGTGTATTTCTTCTATCTTCTTTTGATGTTTCCTGCACCACTCAATATTTTACTCATAGAATCCTTCAATATTGCAAGTCAAGGCTTGCATTTGTTCTTCAGTTCTTTCACCTTGAGAAATGTGGTGTGTGTTCTTCCCTTTTGGTTTTCTAACTATGGGTTTTTTCACATTCCATTATAATACTTTACTTTGTCATCTCAAGCTACCCAATGGAATTTTCTCTTCAGCTCTTTTACTTCATCATTTCTTTTAGTCATTTTAGCTTCTCATCTAGGATCCAAATACGAAAAACAGTATTTTTCGTATACTCACAGGATGCACTATTACACTATAAACCTCAACAGGGATAATAAACTGGGAGACTATTAGGGAATCAGTGGTGTTAACTAAGATCTCCTCCCAACCCTAACAACTGTGACATACATACACCCAATTTTGCTTTCTCCTCTGAAGTTGGGGCTACTTGGAAAATTATTTTTAGTGTCTTTTCTCTCCCATAGTATTTTATTCTAGGTTTTTCCTGCCCTGTAACTAATTCCTTTTAAGCTTCTGTGATAGTAAAACCTAGCAAGTTGAGTACTGTCCCTACAGAGCACTGGATTGTGGATGTTAAAATTTACAATAGAGCAATTTGATTGTGCTCTGTTTCTAAAGAAATGGAGACACTTAATTTTTCATCTAGCTCAATGGCCATACTTGCTATGATTTCAGATCAAAAGGCAGTGCAAAATTATTTTTGAATTATCTTAGCATGCAGAATCTCAACATCAGAATGATTTATGGAAATAAATCATCTGACTTGGCACTAACAGGTTTTTGAGTCTTATCTTTGAGCCATTTATTTTTAACCTCTCTGAATATTGTCTGCTCTGCTGATAGGAACACTGACTTCTAAAACCAGAGAGCTGTCTGCTTATAAATACTGAATCAACTGATAAATCACATATAATTAGGCTTTGTTCATTTCACTTAACTTCTAAGAATGTTATATGCCTTTTAAGTTGCACAAACCTTGGTAATCTAAATAGGAATAGACCTGACAAAATCTTAATTAGATATGGACCAGAACTAATGTTTACCACCTGTTTCTGATAATAAACCTGTAGGTACCCTTGAAAATCGTATCTGTGCCAAAAGACCATATAGAGAACCTGGTGCATTCCGTGAGAGTAGAGCCTACTGGTCACATTTGCTGTTACAAAGACATCAGTAAAAACTCCTTACATGCATCTGCCTTGTATCATTGCTCTTGCTTTGTCTGCTTGGGTGCTGCAGTGCAGTGAATTATTTTTTGTATCTTTTAGCCATAGTCTTTGTAAACTCTCCCCAAATGACTTTTTCCTTATGGGTCTGGGTAAGAAAAAGTGGTGGAAAATGCTGATGGATTCTGTGATCCAGTTGTGAGTGATTGTTAACAGGGCTAATTGTGAATAATCTTGCTATCCTACTGGGTATAACAAAGAGCCCTGGCAGCATTGTGGGTTACGTGTTAGATTGATAACCACAAAGTCAGTTGTTCAAATCCACCAGCTGTTCTATGAAAGAAAGATGAGGCATCTGTTCCCATAAAGATGTGTTGTTGTTGTTATGTGCCGTGGAGATGGTTCCGACTCATTCCAAGGCTGTAAATGTTTATGGAAGCAGAAAGCCTCATCTTTCTCCCATGAAGCAGCTGGTAGTTTTGAACTGCTGACCGTGACATTAGCAGCCCAATTCGTAACCACTACACTACATAAAGATATATTGCTGCCAAAACTCTATATAGCAGTGGTGGGGGGCATTTTTTCTGCCAAGTGCCATTTGGATATTTATAACATCACTCGTGGACCATGCAAAATTATCAACTTAAAAATTAGCATGCTATATTTTGTTAAACATTTAATTAACACACCGCCAATGTGATGACTGGTCTTCTGGTGTGGTGCTGTGGGTTAATGTACTGGACTGCAAAGTTAGTTTGAACCACAAAGTCACTGTTCAAGCTCACCAGCCACTCCTCAGAAACCCTATGCAAAATTGCTATGGGTTGGAACCAACTCCATGGCACTTAACAACAATAACAACAATGTGATGGTTGGAACTACAGTTGCTTTGACAGGGCCACACCAACTGATTTTGTGGGCCATATATAACCCAGGGGCCAGATGTTTCCCACCCCTGCTATATAGGGTCATTATGAGTCAGAACTGCTTCAAAATCATACAGCAGCAACACTGGGTAAAAAATAAGCCATCTCAGAAACAGAGTTGGGGAGAATCTCACTACCACTAAGAAGGAAGAGTCAGGAGTGGACCACAACTTTTGGACCTCAAGATCCCTGTGTATTGAACCTCTTCAACTCAGGAACAGGAAGCTGTGATACCAGAGCAGTAGCAGGGGAGCAGCAGCAGAACCAAGAGACAGAGCATGAGACAGAGCAGTGGGCTTCCCAGTCCACAGAGCAAATAAAATTTATGCCTTCCAATTGGAGACATGTTTGTAGAAGTAAGGCATCGCCAAGAACTTAATTGGGGAAATTAGTACCTTACAGAGGTAGAGTTGAGTGTCTCTGAGTTGAGGTTTATAGTGTAATAGTGCATCCTGTGAGTATTTAAGAGCAGCCTTAACAGAGTTTTGTAAAATCACCTGAGCAGGGCAGAGGTCAGGCAACGGGACCAAGGTCAAAGAGAGGCTTATCCGAGGGTACAACTGAGGAAAGACTGTCCTGCCTGAAAACTGTGTTCTGAGCATTTGTGAACCTGTGTTGAAACCTGTAAAATTCCCGAATGAGCCCCATAACTGTGAGTATGCTGTTTGAGTTCTGAGTAACCACAGCAATGAATTTCTGAACCCAGTTGAGTAGAGCAGGCCACAGGAGAAATGGATGATGCCACTTTTTTATAGGTACACTTTGGCTTAATTACAATTAAACTCAAGAATACTTATCCAGGTACATTTTATACTTGTACTCCAATAAAGAGGTGGAAAGGGAACAGTGCATGGTTAAGAATAAAGCTTTAGAGGCAAGGAAAATTCAGTGTAGGATAAGCACTGGACCACAAGGTCGGTTTGAACTGTAAGGTCGTCAGTTCAAATTCACCACTCACTCCTCAGAAACCCTATGTAGGGTCTCCCTGAGTCAGAACCGACTCACGGCACTTAACAACAACAACAGTTCAGTAGGATTTCTGCCAGTGTTGGATTACTCAATAAGCAAGGTAAGTATGAGATTATTTGTGCTT
Organism: Chrysochloris asiatica; assembly: GCF_000296735.1. NCBI lineage: Eukaryota > Metazoa > Chordata > Mammalia > Afrosoricida > Chrysochloridae > Chrysochloris > Chrysochloris asiatica. The sequence continues at coordinate 4,375,520 of NW_006408750.1, forward strand.
ACTTGCTAGTCTACAGTGAATACTTCACTTTGTGTATGTGTGTGTGTGTGTGTAACCACATCAAAGATTCTACAAAGTATGGCTGCATCTGTTTCCCCAACCACACAGAAACTTTCTACAGAATCAAATACTACTTTCAGATTTGCAGTCCTTCTCCTGACACAAATAGAGTATCCAGTCATTAAGCAAGGTAAGCACAGACTTATTTGTGCTTACTTATTAATCTATAGTGAACAGTGTCACATGTTTTCCACCACATTACAGATTAGTAAATAAGCACAAGTAAGCCCAGTTTTGTGGCACTGTGGGCTAATGTGTCAGACTGCAAAGTCATTTGAACTACAAGGTCCGTGGTTCAAGTTCACTAGCTGCTCCTTGGAAACCCTTTACAGGGTTGCTATGGGTCGGACTTGACTAGAAGTTTACAACAACACAACAAGCCTAGTTTACCTTACTCCTTGGGTACTTTGTCCCTGATACCTACCACTAACTAAGGAACTCAGGATCCTTTCCAAACTCTAAACCTAGCTTCTTCACTTGCAAATTGGGCTTAAGAAATAGAGCTGTTTTATATCACCAATGTGAGAATTAAATATGATAATGCCTTTTATGTGCTTAGAATAGTGCTTTACAAACTGTAAGAGCTTTGTAAATGTACATATTATTATCATGCACTCTTATTCATGCCAAGTTGTTTGAGAAACAATAGAAAGGGTCTCAAGTTTCGACATTCCTTGATGGCACTATTTTCCCACTGGAGAGCTTTCTAGAAAAAAAAAAAAAGGAATTGCACTGCAGGATAATGCACTGTACCACAAGGTTGGTTTGAACTGCATGGCAGGTGGTTCAGACTCACCAGCCACACCTCAAAACCCTATAAAGGGTCACTATGAGTCAGAATCCACTTGATGGCACTTAAGAACAACATCAACATAGGTAGATATAAATTCCTGTGACCTAGTTTGTTTATTGTAACATAGAAGAGAAATAAGGGTACAAAAACTACTACTCAGGTAGTTCTTCTAGAGAAAAAAATCTTGAAACAAATAATTTTTTAAAATTAATTTAAGAAATTCAGATAAGTATGTAGACCATATCATCTGGACTGGAATTCACCCTCAGTTATGATACTAATCATATATTAATAAGAGGTTTTTGAGGGAAACAAACAGTTAATTATATATGTATTTTCATTATATGGTAAGTTCTGATTTCAAAAATATTAAAACATGGAAAACATGTAACTTATAATTGAGAAAGCATGGTAAATGAAAATCAATGCCTCATTCCTCAGGTTTCCTCTCTGAAGGTACCAATTATTAACCACTTGGAATAAGCTCTCTAGGATTTAAAAAAATATGTACATTGTTTGCATGTTGTTGTTGTTGTTGCTAAGTGTCCTCAAGTAAGATCCGAATCACAGGAACTCTGTTTCTGAGGAGTAACTGGTGAGTTTGAACTGCTGACATGGCAGTTAGGAGCCCTGTATTTATTCT
>NW_006408750.1:4378513-4380575 GCF_000296735.1 Chrysochloris asiatica
ATCATATGCTACCTCTTGAAACAGTTGAACATGAACCATTTCCTTTTGGTTCAGTGACTCTGTATTCCTTCCATCTTCTCTTGATGCTTTCTGCATCATTCAATAATTTGCCCAGAGCATCTTTCAATAATGAAAATCGGGGCTTGAACTTTTTCTTCAGTTCCCTCAGTTTAAGAAATGCCAAGTGTGTTCTTCCTTTTTGGTTTTCTGATTACCAGATTCTTTGCACATTTTACTGTATTATTTAGCTTTATCTTCTCAAGCTGATCTTTGAAATTTTCTGTTCAACTCTTGTACTTTCTCATTTCTTCCATTTGCTTTAGTATTTCTACACTGGGGAGCAAGTTTCAGTGTCTCTTCTGACATCCATTTTGACTTTTTCCTTCTTTCTTGTCTTCTTAATGACTTTTTGCTTTCTTCCTATATGATATTCTTGATGTCATCCCACAACTCTCTGGTCTTCGGTCTTTAGTGTTGAATGTAGCAAATCTGTTCTTCAGATGATCTCTAAATTCAGGTGGGATATATTCAATGTCATATTTTGGCTTTCGTGGACTTGCTTTCATTTTCTTCAGCTTCAATTTGAATTTGCATAAGAGTAATTAATGGTCTGTTCCAAAATCTGTCTCATACATAATTATATATGTGCTGTATGGAGTCGCAATGTGGTGCTGTAGGGTAAGCAGTGAACCACAATGTTAATTTGAACTACAAAGTGGTGGTTGAAGCCCATCAGTTATTCCTGTTAACCCCTATATAGTGTCATTTTGAGTTGGAACTGACTCAAAGGCACTTAAAAACAACAAACAACAGTATGTTGTATGTACTATGGAGTTCTGGTTTGGTGCTGTAGGATAAGCATGGACTTCTAAAAACAAGACCAGTAGTTCACACCCACCAGTCACTGTTTGCAAACCCTATACAGGGTCACTAAGAGTTGAAACTGACTCGATGGCATTTTGCAACGAATATATATACTATGTCTGCTTAGAAATGCTATATGGATTTTGTTGTTGTTAAGTGCTGTCAGATTGGTTCTGACTCTTAGTGATGATGGATGGGTTTCCAAATCTTTGTGGGAGCATAAAGCCTCATCTGTCTTCTGCGGAACAGCAAGTGAGCTTAAACCACCAACCTTGTGATGTGCAATTCAGCGCTTACTGTAGAGAGCTACAAGCTCCCATATGGATTTAGTATATGTGAAATAAGTATCATCAACAACATTTTGCAACTTTTAGAAAATAATTCTGTAACTTGCTTTTATTGCTTAATATATCATTGACATTGTTCAATATCAGTACATTGTTGTTATTGTTATGTACATAGAGTTGGTACTGACTCATAGTGGCCCTATGCACAACAGAAATACCACCTGGTCCTGCGTCAACCTCACATCATTGCTACACTTGAACACATTGTTGTTGCCACTGTGCCGATCCATCTTGTTAGGGTCTTCCTCTTTTTCATCAACCCTCCACTACATCAAACATGATATCCTTCTCCAGGAATTGGTCCCTCCTGATAATATGTCCAAAGTATGATAGATGAAATCTGACTAACCTGGTTTCCAAGGAGCATTCTGGCTGTACTTCTTCCAACACAGACTGGTTTGTTCTTTTGGTGGTCATTGGTACTTTTAATATTCTACTTCAACACCATAACTCAAATGAATAAATTATTCTATGGTCTTCCTTATTCACTGTCCAACATTCACATGAAGTTATTGAAAATACCATGGGTTGGATCAGGTGCACCTTAGTCCTCAAAGCGATGTCTTTGCTCTTGAACACTTTAAAGAAATCTTATGTAGCAGATTTCCCTAATACATCATTAGATTTATTTATTCCTATCCATGAATGTTGATTGTTGGTACAAGCAAAATGGAGTCTTAGAGAATGCCAATCTTTTCTCCCTTTATATTATGTTATTTATTGGTCCACTGGTGAAGATTTTTCTTTTCTTTACATTGAGGTGCAACCCATACCAAAGGCTGTGGTATTTGATCACCATTAAGTATTTGAAGTCCTCTTCATTTCAGAAAGCACAGTTGTATCATCTGCAT
>NW_006408750.1:4381794-4382915 GCF_000296735.1 Chrysochloris asiatica
TACAGGGTCGCTATGAGTCGGAACCGACTGTAAGGCATATAACAACAACAACAACATGCTGGAAATCAAGTTTCAGATTCTCTTCTGACATCCATTTTGATCTTTTCCTTCTTTACTGTCTTCTTAATGAACTTTAGTTTTCTTCATGTGTGATGTTCTAGATGTCATCCCACAACTCTTCTGGTCTTTGGACTTTAGTGCCTGTTATATCAAATCTTTGAAGTGGTCTCTAAATACAAGTTTTCAGTGACTAAATATTTGGAAGTGGTCTGTCTCTCCTTCTTCCTAGGCTGTCTAAGTCTAGAAGATCAGCTGAAATCTGTCCACCATGGATGGGTAAACTTACTAGTATAATGGTGGAATATTTTCCATAATCATACACAGAAACATGTATGCCACTACAATATGACAAACTGACAGATGAGTGGTGATATGAAATTTGTAACATAAACAACATTCTGCAACTTTTAGAAAATTATTCTGTAACTTGTTTTTGTCACTTCATATATCATTGACATTGTCCACTGTCAGTATATAGAGACTTAGAAAATTTTAAGGACTGCTACTGATTATTATATATGTGCTGTCATATTTGTATTGTTCAATAGGTCTTAAGATTTTGTTTCCAGGGACATATCTGAGATTCTTATGATAGTTAATGATTCCTTGACCAGAAATATTTTTAAGCACTCAAGGTTGGCATTCATTTTTAGTGGTTGCTTTGAATTCCTAGAATTTTTCCCTAGATACTGTCTATTCTACTACCTATGATCAGGTGAAATCCTGATGAATATCTAAACTCTACAAAGATTACCTGTCATATGTAACCACACATAAAAGCAATGTTGTTGTAGGTACCATTGAGTCAGTAGCGACCCATAGCAACATTATGCACAACAGAATGAAATACTGCCTGATCCTAGGCCAACCTCACTACTGTTGCCATGCTTGAGTCCATCAATGCTGCCATTTGGCCAATCCATCTTGTTGAAGGTCTTCCTCTTTTTCTCTGACCCTCCATCTTACCAAACATAATATCCTTCTCCAGTGATTCCTGAAAATGTGTCCAAAGTATGAGAGATGAAGTTTGGCCATCTTGGCCTCCAAGAAACACTCTGGCT
>NW_006408750.1:4383535-4404168 GCF_000296735.1 Chrysochloris asiatica
TGTCGCACATGTTTCTCAATTTGAAAACATTCTCGTTCCTTTCAAACAAATGCTTCTTGGTCCAGGTACAGATTCCTCATGAACACAATTAAGTATTCCAGAATACTCATACTTGCCAATGCTGTCCATAGCTTGTCATGATCCACACAATTGAAAGCCTTTGTATATAGTCAATAAAGCACAGATAAACAAACATCTTTCTGATATTCTCTGCATTCAGCCAAGATCTATCAGACATCAGCAATGATATTCCTTATTCCACGGCCTCTTCTGAATCTACCTTGAACCTTTGGAAGTTCTCTGTCAATGTATGATTATAGCCATTTCTATATTACCTTTAGCAAAACTCTACTCATATGGGATACCAAAGAGAATGGCCTATTATTTCCGCATTCCGTTGGGTCACCTCTCTTTGGAATGGGCACAAGTATGGATCTCTTCCAATCAGTTAGCCAGATACTGGTCTTCCAAATTTCTTGGCAGTGATGAGTGAGTGCCTTCTGTACTGCCTTACTTTCTTGAAAGATTTCAGTTATGATTCCATCAATTCCTGGTGCCTTGTTCTTTGCCAATTCCTTCAATGCACCTTGGACTTCCCCCTTCAGTATCATTGGCTCTTGATCATATGCTACCTCTTGAAATGGTTGAATATTAACCATTTCCTTTTGGTACAGTGACTCTGTGTATTCCTTCCATCTTCTCTTGATGATTTCTGCATCATTCAATTGCAAACAGTAAAATACAAAGGCTGCATGTAATTTAAAATTAAAATAGCTGAATATTCTAAATATTCTGAATATTCTGAATACTAAATTTTGAATACATTCATTGAAATAGAATGTCATTTCTGGGGATCCTGGTTTGTGGAGTCTGTAGCATCAGCCCAGGCTGCCTATTGGTTAATAGAAAAACAAACTTCATCTGTCAAGCCAGAAAGAAAAGTTGAGTTGCTATATGAATTTCATGTAAGATGACAAATCAGTCTAAATTCTGCTACTCAAGTGTATTACTTTCAAATTTTCCTTTAGAGTGCCATGTACTTGAAGGTATTATATCTAATAATAGCTAACATTTATTGAGTACTCAACATGTGCCAGACTTCTTATTAAATACTCTACATGCTGTATCTATTTGGTCCTCACAACATCTCCAGGGGATGGGCAATTTTATCAGCCTAATTTTACAGATGAGAGAACTGAATTTTATAGAGATTAAGTGAGTTGCCCAAAGTCACACATCTAGAAAGTTCTGGAGTCAGGAAACAAACCCACTCCAGCTGCCATCTAGTCATTTTCAGATAACAGTTTGCACATGTGTTTTGAGATCTATTTTTCTGGTTTAGAATTTGTCTATGTTGCCTTAACTTTGCATTAAAGCATGAATAAAACATCAGAAAGTAAAAAATACATTTACTAACTTATGTTCTTAGCATTCAGTTCAGATGCTTGTGGATGAGATAATTCAGCAATTGGGAATTTCCATTAGAGGATTATCAGATCTCCAGATTAACTCTCAAATCAAATGTTTATGTTTGAAAACATGAAGCCTCTGGTAGAATGCCATCCATTAGGAAGAAGCTGATAGTTGAAATCACTGAGTATTAACCAGAGATCTTTATAATATAGTGGTATCTCACCCTCTGGATCTTGGATTCCTTCTGTAGAAGAATGGAGTAATACTTTTCAATATCCACTTCCACTTCTAAAATTAGTGTATCTTCCTACTAAAGGTTTTCTTCTCTTTTCTTTCATTACCTATTTAATTGTAGTTCCTGACCGTTGATCCTTAATATTCATTCTCCATTTTGCTTATTCCTTTCTACCACAATCCCCCAGTTTTGTTCAGGCTGGTCTCAGGCATACATTCATATTAAGAATGCACTAAGCTGATGTCCAGTCTCCTTTTTCTGTCCTAGCTATACCCCATGCCTAGAATGCCCTTCCTGCTCTGTTCTCTCTATTAAAATCCTATCTATTATTCTAAATCAGCTTACATCTAGTAAGGTCAGACCATTTGAGAGAAATATCTCTGTTACTTCTGAGACATTTAAAGGAAAAATTGTAACCCTTGTTGACCTCCCTCTTGGAAGCATATGGAACACAGTTATGTTCTGAATTCTGCAGAGTTTATTTCTCTTTTGTTTTATATGTGAGCATTTTCTCCTTAAGAAGACTGCACATTCTTTAAGGCAGGGTCCATGCCTGTACTTCTGAATTGCCTACATTACTTACCATCATTAGAAGCTGCTACATGTTTGCTAGAAAAAATATACATAGCTGGTCATCTTTATTTTACATTGTCCACATTATAACCCTTTTATGCTTGTATGTCAGTTGACGAGCTTGAAAAATACCTCCCTAAACATGAAATACAAGGAATCCTAATTAAGTATGAGTTTGAGGTAGAACCACATGCCTGCAAAAAGCCTTTACTCTCTTTTGCATATTTGAATCAAAGCAAAGAGTTTCTATTTTTTTCCATAAGGCCCATCTAAGGAGAGAAAGCATGAGTGGGAGGTAGTATTTCATGGCTCACATCTAGAAGGTATTTTAAGTCTGTTTTCCAAAATACTCTGTATCCCCAAGCAAATTGAAGTAGCTAAAACAAAACAAAAAACTTCCAAGTAAAACATATCTCATTAGCATCCTTGCAAAGTCTGCAAATTAAATCACTTTAATAAATTACCCATTTACAAATGTTTCCTGAGCCCCTACAATTTAAATCAGATGGGAAAAATGGTTGATTTTGGTGCAGATTGTCATGGTAGAGGTCTTCTTTGTCCATAGGAACATAGACGACTAACTCTGCACAAGCTAAGGCTTGGAACTGAAGGAGTTGCAGGTGGGATGGAATTAGAAAGGTACTCCGAGGAGCAAAACCCTGTCCTAGCCTTTGTATCTTCCCATGTGCAAGAGAGAGTATCCCCACCATTGAGTTGGGCAGGTTATACATCCAGACTGGAAGATTGAAATGTGGTGGTGGTCAAGACTATGGTTAATGTAATAGGTATGAGTGGAAGATTTCTAATCCCCAACTTGAATCTTTACAGCCATCTTTATGGAAAATATATTTTCAGCTAAATCTCTTTACTTCCAAACAGTTCGAAACACAGTCATTTTAGTTTCTAGGAGAATGTGAAATAGTTCAACTGCTGTGGAAAACAGTCTATGGTTCTTAAAAAGTTAAATACAGAATTACCAGATGTCCTGGAAATCCCACTCCTAGGTAAATACTCCACAGAATAGAAACCATGTATTCAAACAAATACATGTACACCCATGTTCATACCAGCATTATTCACAATAGCCAAATGATAGAAGCAGCCCAAATGTGCATCAAGAGTTGAGTGGATAAATGAATTGTGGTATATATGTATAAATGTAATACTATTCTACCATACCAAGGAATTAACTACTAATTCATGCTACAACATGGATGAACTTCTAAAACATTATGCCTAGTGGAAAAAGCCAGATACAAAAGGTCACATAATATAGATCCCATTTATCTGAAATATAGAAAATAGGTAAATCCATAGAGAAAGGATATAAGTTGGCTGGAGCTTAGGGAAGCAGCTGCTCAGTGGGCATGGGGTGATGGAAATGGTTTGGAATTAAACAGAGGTGGTGAGAAAAAATAAATCATTAAAACTGAAAATGGCAATGACAGTAACAAAATCAGCCATATAAAGAATGATTCTGACTTCTCTACAGAACCAGTTTCAGATTTTCCTTTGGAATTTCCTACTTGTTTTCCTCCCTTTAGAAAGAAGACCTATAGCTCCTAATGCATATTTGACTACATCCCTGGAGGGTTTTTTCCCCCTAAGATTTATTGTGAACTGAGTGATAGTTTAGATGGGAGAACATTGGTTTTACACTCATTGTTTCATTACAATGATTACAATCTCCTCCGTGCATAATTATTCAACAGTATTTGCTTCTATTCCCTCTGTGGTTTGGTTTTGTTGGGGTTTTTTTATTTTTTGGATGTGAACAAATCACTCAGGAATATATAATCATTTAAACAACCCAAGGGCACATTCTACAAGCCTGCCTCCTGGTTGCCAGCACACAACTTTTCTCTTTTCATTAGTCTAGAGTCTTCAGCCGCTCGATTTCTCCATGTCCTCATCTCTGTATCCATCTCGGTGTTGCTGCTTCTCCAGATAGGGTCCCACATTCTGCTTATGCTCTTCTTCCTTGATGGTCTTAAGGTCCTCTGTTACTGGACTGTAAGATTAACTACTTTTCCCTTTATCTTCCAAAACTTCTACCTTTACCGCTGTGACAGTAACAATTAGTCGTAATAATAACTACTCACTATTGGACCAATAAACAACATTCTTATCAACAGAGAAAAGATTGAAGTTGTCAAGGACTTCATTCTTCTTGGATCAACTATCAACACTCACAGAAGCAGCAGTCAAGAGATCAGATGACATATTGCATTGGGCAAATCTGCTGCACAGGAACTTTTTAAAGTGTAGAAGAGCAGAGATGTCAGCTTGAGGACTAAGGTGCACATGACCCAAGTCGTGGTATTTTCAATAACCTCATATGGATGCGAAAGCTAGACAGTGAATAAGGAAGATCGTAGAAGAATTGATGCCCTTGAGTTGTGGTATTGGAGGAGAATACTAAAAGTGCCATGGACTGCCTAAAGAAACAATAGGTCTGTTTTAGAAGAAGTGCAGCCAGAGTGCTCCTTGGAGGCCAGGATGGCTAAGCTTCATCTCTCATACTTTGGACATATTATCAAGAGGGAACAGTCGCTGGAGAAGGATGTCATGCTGGGTAAGGTAGAGGGTCAGAGAAAAAGATGAAGAACCCCAACGAGATGGATCGGCCAAGTGGCATCATTGATGGCGTCAAGTGTGGCAGCTGTAGTGAGGTTGGCCCAGGATCGGACATTGTTTTGTTCTGCTGTGCACGGGGTCACTATGAGTTGGTTCTGACTTGATGGCACCTGACAACAACAACAACAACATTGAATCATAAGAATCTTATCCCTGTATTTTTTCACCAGACCTATCTAGACAAGATGAGAAGTATTCAGTGGGGATTTTACCTTCCCCCCACACTCTGAAACTAAACTCCCTCTTGAAAACTTGTAAGCCAGTCACTTTTTGCCTTTATAGACCCCCACCCTCATTTTAGGTAGCCAATGTCTAAATTGCCCATCCCTATCAACCTTCTATACAGAGGGGATAGGATTGATCCTTGATGTGAAGACTCCTTTCTTCTCAGTTGGTACTTTGAGCTACTACATCCATAGTAGTTTCAATAATTACATCCATGATATAGCCTCATATATATGCAAAAGCTGGGCAGTGAATAAAGAAGACCATAGAAGAATCGATGCTTTTGAGTTATGGTGTTAGAGAAGAAAATTGAAAGTGCCATGGGCTGACAAAAGAACCAACAGATCTGTATTGGAAGAAGTACAGCTAGAGTGCTCCTTGGAGGCCAGGATGGCCAAACTTTGTCTCTCATACTTCAGACATATTGTCAGGAGGGACCAGTCGCTGGAGAAAGATACCATGTTTGGTAAGGTGGAAAGTCGAGAAAAAGACGAAGACCCCAGCTCTATGGATTGGCAAAGTGGCAGCATCAGTGGCTCAAGTGTGGCAACAGTAGTGAGGTTGGCCCAGGATTTGGCAGTATTTCATTATGCTGTGCATAAGGTTGCTATGAGTCGGTACTGACTCGATGGCACCTAACAACAACATCCATGAGTATAGGTCAAATTAACCAAATTATAGCAATTTACACTTGTTTCCTTTATCAACCACATTATTTTTTAAAATCTTCCTCTAGTCAAGTTCTGGTCATCAAGCATTCATAGCTAAGTCAATGGGTATTATCTACAAGTTTGGGCATCCTTGTGTGTCTCCCCTCATCACTGGAGTTTTTATTTACTTAGGCTGATTTTCTGAAAATAGTGATTCATTTAGTCTAATCTTTGTTAAATCACTGAAGATAAAATTGAGATGAAAACATACTCCCTTTATTTCTCTTTCTATCTGTGTTATTGTTGTTAAGTGCACTTGAGTCAGTTTCAATTCATAATGGCCCTGTATAGGATTTCAGAGGAGCAGCTGGTGAGCTTTTGAACTGCTGACATTGCTGTTCAAACTGATCCTGCAGTCCAGGGCATTAATCCACCGTGCTACACCAGGATTCCTCTGAGGAGAAAAACAACACAAAACAAATCCTTTGCATTTGGTGTTATTTTGACTCAGAGACCCTGTAGGACAGTATAAGGTTTTTATGTGGCTATGCTATTTTCAATAACATCATATACAGTTGGACAGTGAAAGGAAGACTGTAGAAGAACTGATGCACTTGAGTTATGGTGTTGGAGGAGAATATTGAAAGTGCCATGGACTGCCAATAGACCAAACAGATCTGTGTTTGAAGAAGTGCAGCCAGAGTGCTCTTTGGAAGCCAGAATGGCTAGGCTTCATCTCTCTTACTTTGGATATGTTATCAGGATGGACAAGTCACTGGAGAATGATATCATGTTTGGTAAATGGAGGGTTGGAAAAAAAGAGGAATACCCCCAGTGATATGGATTGGCACAGTGGCAGCATCAATGGACTCAAACATAGCAAGGATTTTGAGGTTGGCCAGTACTAAGCAGTGCTTCATTCTGTTGTGCATAGGCTTGCTAGGAGTTGGTACTGACTCGATGGCACCTAACAACAACAACTACAATGTGGCACTGTGGGTTAATGCACTGGGCTGCAAGGTCAGTTTGAACCTCAAGGTTGGCAGTTCAAGCTCGCCAGCCACTCCTAAGAAATCCTATACAGGGTCATGTGGATCATAAGCAATTCAATGGCGCTTAACAATAATAACAATCTTTACCGAAGCAAGTTGTCATATCTTTCTCCATGGGGATTTTTAGTGAGTTCAGAGCATCAGCCTCTTGGTTTACAGCTAAGCTCTTAACTACTGCACCACCAGAGCTGCTTCCTGTGAGGAGAAAGACTAGGAAATAAAGGACCCACTTCTTTCCAAGCACATAGAACTGAAATCAAATGAGTAGACAATAAGCATCCCCTCTTCTTTCCTTTTCTTACTTTTAAGTCCTTTGTCTTACTCAACTTCATCTATATCCTTATTGATTCCCTTTTCTTCCTCCTTTCATTAATAGGATACTCTAATCATACTCCATGCATTTTAAGAAACCTAGATTAAAGACATTAGGTAATAGCAAATGACATTTGATTTTAAACTTTCAGTGATTAAATCTCTGCCCTGATATTTAATGGAGGGAGTAACACTTAGAAGTTGTTGCATATATAATACTCTTGACTCTCTGAACCAAGGGAAAGGGACCTTGGATTGGGACATGGATTGTTGGTGTGGGGGCACTGTGAATGTCCAATTTGTTCTTTTATCAGAATTAAATTATTTGTCTTGTAAGTTTGGAACTTTGAAACAAAATCAAAGGAAAAACCCTCTTTGGCAAATCACAAGCCTTCTATAGGTTTCTACTATGTGAATAAAATGCTCAAACTCTTAACTTGATCATGATTTCAGATTCAAAATTTGCTTTGCTCACTGACTATTCCTATAAATCCTTGGGATTTCTTCTAGCTCAAAATGTCTATGATTATTTGAATTTAAGTGGGAAATGACAGTTCTATATAGAATAATAGTTAAAAGCTCTAGATCGAATGGGTCTGTAGTCAAATCATAGCTCTCTCATTCATGACTTTGACATGTTAGGTAAACACACCAAGACTTGATTGATTTTCTTATCTATAAATAGATTTTAAAAATCAGAGATGCTTAGAATCATATCAATTAGTAGAATTACTAAAATAATTAAATGGATAAGGCCTACAACTTTATAAGTAGAGTCATTGACACATATTTAGCACTCAATGTGGCACAGTGGGTTAATGTGATGGACTGCAAAGTCAGTTTGAACCACAAAGTCGATGGTTCAAGCTCACCAGCTGCTCCTTGGAAACCCTATACAGGGTCACTATGTGTCAGAACTCACTCAAAGGCACTTAACAACAAACAACATTTTTATTATTATTAGAAATAATAATAGAAATAGATCTATAACTATCCTGTAAAAAGAAGTTCAATCATTACTACTAAAAATGTGATGTCTGGGTTTTATGAAATTAAATTATACAAATTAATTTTTTATTCCCCTAGGATTTTTATAGTAACCTGATTTGCATCATTTGCATTAATGGGTTAAGTTGGAAATGACAACTCTGACCATTTGTATTAGAATTGTATCACAAGGCTGACTCTTGTTAAATTGTTAAGTACTGTAGAATCTGTTCCAACTCATAGCGATGCTGTATAGGGTTTCCAAGGAGTGGCTAACTGTACAATTAGCATTCCGGTGGTTAGCCAACAGTGCCACACCAGGACTCCACAGTGCTGGCAACCACTTGTAATTTTGCAGGTGTTCTCTGCTCATTGGCATTTGGTTAAGGGTTTCCAAAAATGAGGAGATCCAGTCCAATGTTCTACTTGCCAGTCTCTGCTTTCTGGTGAGAAGAGATGAAGATATTGTGAGGCACAAATGAGAGAGGGGTTTGCCTTGGTCCTCTCTCATCTCAAGTGTCACTACAAAATAAAATCTTAAGAATTGTCAGATATGAGTCTATGGCCTTTTAAAAAAATATTTTATTTTATTTATTTATATTTAAATGTTTTATTGTGAATTATGTGATAGTTTACATGGGAGAACATTAGCTTTTACATTTGTCCTACCATATCATTTCATTGCCATGGTTACAATGCCCTCCATGCATCATCATCCAACCAAAGGGTATATCCTGGAAGCCTGCCCCCCTCTTCTGGTCCTCAGAAAACAGCCACTTTCTGTCTCTAGATCTAGAGTCCCCAGCTGCTCCATCTCTCCATGTCATTGTCTCTGCCTCCATCTCTGGTGTCACTCTTTCTCTGGGTAGGTCCTGCATTCTGCTCTTCTCCCTTTATGGTTGCAGTGACCTCCACTCCTGGACTCCAAAGTCAACCACTCCCCTCCTTTTGCTACAAAACATCTACTTTTACATTTCCAACCCTCACAGTCAATCGAGAATGCAATTATTCACTATTGTACTCTATGGCCTTTTAAACAATCTAGGATTCTTTCAGGCCAAAATGCAGTAAGATAAAAGAAAACACAAAAGCCATCACATTTTCAACAGCTTCTTATGGTTAATTGGGTGAAGGTGTGCAGAGCAGATCATAAATTTTACATTCAACAATTCATATACCTTCTGCCTTGTCCCATTGAGTGCAATTGCCTCAATGCAACATAACATATCCCATGTCCTCCCTGGCTTTTATGTTTCTATTCCCACTTCTTTCCTAACCCATGTGAATTTTGTCCTAGGAAAAATGTTGCACCCTGATCTTAAACAATTCATTATTCCAAGGTGTGCATACCTCATTGTTTCACTATTCCCACAGTAGACCTGTTCATTGCCTGGCTGAAACCAGAGCTACTGTGTTAAGTTCATTTCCAGATATGAAGGGTGATTAAAGGCCATAGTCTCAGTATCCATCAGACCACTAAGCCTGTTTTGTTTTTAAATATAATTTTAAGGTTTTCTCTAACTCTATCCAGGACCTTCTAATATAATCCCTTCCATAGCATTGTAGCCCGGTACCGTTCTTCTGGCTTCAGGGTCATGGAGATAGATATTCCCATGATCCATTAGTCTAATTATTTGTATGTGTCTTTGATTTTTATAGCTCTTCTGTCTTCTGGATATGAAGTGACCAATAGTTGCACCATAGATGGCCTTTTACAAGTATTTAAGAACCCATTTGCTCTCACCAAAGTAAGAAGTAGAACTTTGACTTTGTGGACTATATTATGTCAAATGACATTGGTGTCTCCTGAATGTGTGACCCTGAGCCCCCAGGCCCAGCAACTTAACATGTTTGTTATGTCTTAGAAGTTTTTATAACTTTGCTCCGCTTATACTCCATGACACTCATGAATCCACCTGATACACTTTAGAATCTAGGAAGACAGGTATAAGTAAGATAAAACCAAGAAATTATCTTTTTCTATAGAAGCTCACAACACAGTATATAAAGTAATGCAATAAAGGATGGATGGTCTAGGCTAACTCCAGCCTTAGGAATCTGAAGGACAGCAATGAGGAGATGGGTCTGAATGGACTTTGACGAATTAGCAGGAGTTTGTTAGATGGAGAAGAAAAAGAGAAAACATTGTAGCTTTAACTTTTCAAGTCAGCTACAATTTTCTGTGCTCCTTTCCATCTCATCCCTATAGCTAAAGCCCTGCTTGTTAAAATGTGCCCCTTGGACACCTTCTCAGCACCATTTATTTTCATAAAAAGTAGCAAATCAGAGAGGTGATAAGAGGTTTACTTCTTCCATATTTTGTTTTAAGCACTTGGCATATTGCAGTTGAAAAAATGCTGTAACAGGGTTACCAAAATTGTGACTTTCAATATCTTTGTGTTTAGCCAATTAATCATTTCATACATATTCAAAATAGAATGATTGCATAAATAAGTTATATTATTCTTAATTAATAATTGTGTAAAAAGGCAACATTAGAGGCTGCCTTAGTCTGGGTTTTGTAGAGAAGTAAAACCAGTGAAGATTATATATGTTTATGTAAAGAGAGATTTGCATCAAGTATATGGCTCAGACCAGAGGTGGCTAGGTCTCAAGTCTGTGGGTAAGATATCAGCCAGAGGATTCTGACTCATGTAGCTGCAGGGCTGATGAACTAGGCAGGTCTGGCAGGTAAGAAGGCAGACTGTGGACAACTTCCAGGATAATCAGTTAATATAGTAGACACTGACTCAAGTCCAAAGAACTGGAGATTGGAGGACAAGCAAGATACAAGATCTAAATTCAGCATAGGACAAACAAACTTCGCCTGAGTGTCCAATATTTTAGAAGGATGAACTTTGCAGACCAGTGTTTATCCTGTAACACCATGCCAGTACTATGTATTGTTGTTAAATGCCATAGAGTTGGTTCTGACTTATAGCGACCCTGTACAGTTTTACCAAAGAGCAGTTGGTGAGTTTGAGCTGCTTGCAGGTCAAACTGACCTTGCAGTCTAGTGCTTTATCCTACAGTGCCATACCAGGATTCCAGGAAGGTAGGAAATCAGATGAAAGAAAAGGAAAGGGTAACCCAGCTTGGGAATGGGGAGAGTTCTGACACCTTGTGGGGAACGCAACCAATAGGATGGAAAACTGCATGTACAAACTATTGAGTGGGAGACTAATTTACTCTGTAAACTTTCATCAAAAGCAAAATTAAAAAAAAGAAAAAAGAAGAAGCACTAATTGCTGAAGGGGTAAATTCTCATGGACTGCAAGCCCATCCTAACTGTAAACCAGTTCTGCTATCAGCAGTTCCGCAGGAGAAAGATGAGGCTTTCTGCTCCTGTAAAGATTTACAGCCTCGGAAACTCTGTACAGGGTCTCTATGAGTCAGAACTGACTCCATGGTACTTAACAACAACAACAACAATGCCTAAGATATCGATGTTTATGCATTCCATTTCACTTTTGACAACTTCCAATTTTCCCAGATTCATACTTCATGCATTTCATGTTCCAATTTTCAGTGGATGTTTACAGCTGTTTCTCTTCATTTTGAGTTGTGCCTCATCAGCAAGTGAAGGTCCTGTGGGTTTTACTCCTACAGGCTTTACTCCATTCATCTCATCACAGTCAACTGTACTATGAGGAGGCAGCTCTCCCCCAGTCACATTTTGATTGCCTTCCAACCTGAGGTGCTCATTTTCTGGCACTATATCTGACAGTGTTTCTCTGCTATTCATAAGGTTTTCAGTGACTAAATATTCAGAAGTAGTTCGTCACTCCTTCTTCCTAGTCTATCTTCATCTGGAAGCTCATCTGAAACCTGTCCACCATGGGTGACCCTACTGGTTATTTAAAATACTGGTGGCATAGCTTCCAGAATCACAACAACTCAGAAGCCACCACAGTACAACAAACTGACAGACAAGTCGTGGTGCTGAAATGTAAACCATGCTATTCTAGGTGCTTAATATGCTTTGTCTCTATGCATCTAATTATAAATGGAACATCTTTCCAGAATGTTTCTCACAGTTTAGGTTGCAGGTTCTCCTCATTAAAACATTTCAAGATGTTTTCTACAGAATCATTTCTTCTCAACATCTGTCATATGGTGATATAAGGTAGTAGAACTTGGAATGAGGAACTCATCAATGGTACCAGCATCTTCAAAAGTAGATCATCAATAACTCTCTTTCCTGAAGACAGTGGTTGCATCTCTTGCATTAAGAATATATAATAAACATGTAATGGGGACTTTGATGTTTCTATACTGTGCTGCCATTGTGTTTTTCCCCCTTAATTATAGTTTGCTCTGTGTTATTTCTAATAAGTTATGTTGTTATTAAGTGCCAAAGTTGGTTCCAATTCACAGCAACCCTGTACAGGGTTTCCAAGGAGAAGCTGGTGAGTTTGAACTGCCAACCTTGCTGTTAGCAGTACAGTGGTTTTCCTACAGTGCCATAGCAGAGCTCTGGTTTTTTATTCCTTATGTGAGATTTCCCTATCCTACCTTGGCAACCCTATACACAGTTGCTTTGAGTTGGAACCGACTTGATGGCACTTAACAACAACAACAACAACAGCAATAAAAACAGTCTAGAAAAATGGTTGTAAACTGGAACTGTTTAGCCCCCTAGGGAACATTTGACAATATCTGAAGAATGTCTGGGTTGTTATAATGGGGGGAGGGGAGTACTAACATCTACTGGATAGAGCCCAGGGATACTTGTAATCATTTGACAATGCAGAGTCCTTACAGCAAATACTTTTTTTGTTGCAAAATGTCAATATTACTGAGGTTGCAAATCCCTACTCTAGAATCAGAGTTCTTAGTCTGGGGTCTTATTCTAGGGTCTGTGCTTCTGTGGGTGAACTTCAAAGGATCTAGTGACCCCTTGATAGTTTGTTCAGTTTTTTTGTGTGTATATGTTGTGGCTGGGGAGAAGGTCTATAATTTTCATAAGAATCTCAAATCCCTCAAAGATAACAAGTCACAAAACTTGTGTCCCTGTTATTTTTCCATACAAAACTGTTCCCCCCACAGCTTTTACCAACCATGCCTCTTATCCTCACTGAAAACTTATTTAGCATTCTTCTGAAAATATGTCTCATCTGAATAGGACGACTGTCTGTCCTGAAATGCTTGGGACAGTCCTGGCATATGTTTGTTACTGGCATAATTAGTAATAATACCCCCTTTCACTCTCAAAGTCATTATTTTTTTGAAAAATTACAAGATCATTGTTAAGATAAATTTCAGATCTTTTCATGATTTTAGGAATTATTCAATGTTGAGGCATAAATTGTGTGTTTCCCCCAAATTCATAAACCTATGCTTGAAAAATATACAAATATACAGAACCCTGTCCTTGTTGACTACAACCTCAGGCTATGTAATCCTTTTGGGATATAGGAGGAAAGACTATTTGACAAGTGTGACAATTATGCTAAATATTTTATACTCAGGATATCTTTATGTACTAAAAACAGATAACAGTTAGAAATCTTATTATAGATACAAAACACTTGCCAAATTAGGGTATGTTCCCATCACAATCTGTGGCCTATATAACTAAAAACCTATAACATAATTAAAATCTGCATAAAGCTTAGTCTCAAGAGAGGCATATTTTTTATCTGAACTGAAGCTGGTACTATTAGTGTGTGTGTTGCATATTTATCTAACAATAGCTTCTGGGCAAGTCACTGAACATTTTTTTTAATTTGAGCAATACTATAAAATTGTTGTGTTATGTGCTGTGGAGTTGGTTCTGATTCATAGCGACCCTGCACAAGGTTTCCAAGGCTGTAAATCTTTACAGGAGCAGAAAGCCTCATCTTTCTCCCATGGAACAGCTGATAGTTTCAAACTGCTGACCCTGAGGTTATCAGCCCAACTCTTAACCACTATGCTACAGAGCTGCTTCTATAAAATTAGGTGGTTGGAATAAGTTGTCTTTGAAAACCTTTCCAGTCTAGAATTTCATGTCTGTTCATTCATTCATTTGCTCATTCATTCATCTCTCCAAAGTGACTGAACACTTACATCCATCCAGGCCCTGTATCTGGCCCTGGGGGTATAGAAATGAAAGATTTTGCCATTAAGTCTGGGTTTGAATCTCAACTTTATGATTTACTTGCTATTTCATCTTGAGCAAAGAGTTCACTTATTTGAGGCTCAACTTCCTCATCTGTGGACTGGGAAGAACAGTATCATTTTTATTAATTATTTAATAAAATATTTTAATAGGACCAAGTAAGAAAATCTATGTAAGGTACCTGCAATTTGTAAGTACTCTTTAAAAGCTAATTATTATTATCAGGTGTTCTTAGATTGTAACATCATAGTTAAAGAGCGTGAGTTTTAGTGTCTGGCACACTTGGGTTCGTATTCCAGTCCTGCTACCTACTAAGAGTGTAACTTTGGAAAAATGACTCTTTCAATCCCAACCTTAGTTCAATCAGTTAGAAGAGATGAGTAACATAATGCAGAGTTCTTAAAATGACTCAAGAAAACAGTGTATGTGAAATTGTTGGTGCACAGTTCTAAGTATGTAAGAAGTTTTTTCTCTGTTCTTAATCCCTGTAAATTTGTTTAATTTACATTGATCCTTAACCAAAAAAAAAAAAACTTCTATAAAGTCCTTCTTTCCCTCATTTACTTACTCATTTAAGAAATGCGAATTGAACCTATTGGTACTAATTTTTTCTGATTGAAGGATTAGGGTAATGGTCTCTTGGGACAATTTAGTCAGTTGGTTGTGGTGGTGGTGGTTAAATGCCATCGTGCCAGTTCAGACTCATAGTGACTATGTATAGAGTTTCCAAGGAGCAACTGGTGAGCTTGAACCACTGACACTGCAGTTCAAACCAACTTTTCAGTCCGGAGCATTATCCTACAGTGCCACACCAGGACTCCAATCAACTGGTAGAATATGGTTTGTAAAGACTGTACTCTACATCCCAGTTTAATGAATATTGTCTAGGGTTTTGAAATCTTTCGAGTAGTATCCAAAATGAAACAGTTGGACTTTAGTGGTCTGGAACAGCAGAAGAAGGAGGAAATCCAAGAATCAAAGAAGCAACTGTATTGTTGAACTAATGGCTTCCATGAACTGCTGCTTCTTTTAACATGAGGCCAGAAAAACTGGATGATGATTGCCTACCAATACTGAATGTTTCAACTGAAGATACAGTAGATGGATTCCTAACAAAAATGATAAATGTGACACAGAACTTCAAATTCCCAAAGAATCCATGCATAGGGGACCCATTGAGATGGAGGAATCCCCAAGATTATTACCCAGGATTACTCTTCAAACCTTGAAATGAAACTATTTTCTGAAGTTATCTTTGATAAATAAAAAAGAATTCACCTAAAACAGTAAATAACATCATCCTTAAGTTTGGAGTTTATATATAAATATGTTGTTGTTGTTGTTATGTGCCGTGGAGTCAGTTCCGACTCATAGTGACCCTGTACAGGGTTTCCAAGGCTGTAAATCTTAACGGGAGCATATATATAACATATATATATATATGTGTGTGTGTGTGTGTGTGTGTGTGTGTTAAGTGTTGTTGAGTTGGTTCCAACTCATAGGGACCCTGTGTAAGGTTTCTGAGGAGTGGCTGGTGACTTTGAACCACTGACCTGTCAGTTCAAACTTATCTTGAAGTCTAGGGCATTATCCTACAATTCAATACACTTTGTCCATCTATCAACAAACTCTCATATTCCCTTACTAAAAATGTTTTACGCTGAGTTATAAGCCATGAATGCACCACTGTCTTCACTTCATCATCAGAGGTGAATCTTCATCCTTGAGTAACTGCTTTCAAGAGACCAAAAAGGTGAAAATCCTAGGGAACAAGAGCAGGACTATAGGGAGGATGCTTTGTTTTTGTTGTTAAGTCCCATCGAGTCAGTTCCAACACATAGTGACCCTGGATAGGGTTTCTGAGGAGCAGCTGGTGAGCTTGAACCACCAACCTTGCAGTTCAAACGACTCTTCAGTCTGGCACATTAACCCACAGTGCCACAACAGGACTCCATAAGGAGGATGCTTTAGCACCTCAAAATGAAGTATTTTCAGAGTGTCATCAGTGTAGGCTGAGGTATGCAGATGTACATTGTCATGCAAGATCACAATACCCTTGGATAGCAGTCCTCTGTTTTTAATCCAAAGTTTAGGCTTCAGCTCTTCTGTGAGCATCTCAATGTAATGAGGAATGTTGATTGTTGAACATTTTTCCTGATAATGTTCCAATATTGGAACCTGAGAGTCCTAGAAAACTGTAAGCATCAGTTTTCCAGCTGATGGTTGAGTTTTGAACTTTTTTCTTGGTCTGCGACTGAGAATGTTACCATTCCATACTGTGTTTACTCTCAGGCTTGTAGTAATGAATCCATGTTTCATCAGTAGTAACAATTTTTGTTAAAGAAACTTTTACCTTCTTTTAAACATCGGTCCAAATTTTGTTTTCAAATGTCCAAACCTTTCTGTTTACGCTCGTCCATAAGTGGTTTCAGAATCCCAAATCTGTTGTGAATTTCACAGGCAAAGTCATAGCTGATTTTCAGATAATTTGTCACATAATCCACTGTCACTCGCATGTATCACAGAATCATTTCATGTGTATGCACAATATTTTCTTTAGCCCTGGATGTGGAAGGGCACTTTAATATAACTAAAGTGAGGATAATTTTTGACTCATCATCCTGTATGTGTATGTGTGTATGTATTTTTGTTAATTGCTGTCAATTCAGTTCTAACTCCAGTGATCCTGTGTAGGGTTCCATAGGCTATAAATCTTTGCAGGGGCAGAAAGCCTCATCTATTTCCCATGGAGTAGCAGGTTGACATGAACCATTGACCCTGTGGCTCATAGCCCAGGAGTTATCGTACAGAGCAATGTGTATTTATCGGGAGTGTGGTAGCTTTGTAGGATAGCCATTAGACTGCAAACCAGAAGATCAC
The DNA here is from genome assembly GCF_000296735.1 of Chrysochloris asiatica. Classification (NCBI taxonomy): domain Eukaryota; kingdom Metazoa; phylum Chordata; class Mammalia; order Afrosoricida; family Chrysochloridae; genus Chrysochloris; species Chrysochloris asiatica. The sequence goes on from NW_006408750.1 coordinate 4,400,603, forward strand.
CAGTTCATAACTACCTGCCTGTCTATGGGAGAATGATGAGGCTTTCTATTCCTGTAAAGGTTTACAGCAGCCATGACTCAGAATAGATATGATGACAGTGAGTTTGAAGTATATATATCATAGATGATATATATATATACTGAGGACTAAAGTGTGCCTGACCCAAGCCATGGTATTTTCAATAACCTCGTATGCTTGAGAAAGCTGGACAGTGAATAAGGAAGACCATAGAAGAATTGATGTTTTTGAGTTATGGTGTTGGAGGAGAATATTGAAAGTGCCTTGGGCTGCCCATAGAACCAACAGACCTGTGTTGGAAGAAGTGCAGAGTGCTCCTTGGAGGCCAGGATGGCAAAATTTTGTCTCTCATACTTCAGACGTATTGTCAGGAGGGACCAGTCGCTGGAGAAAGATATTATGTTTGGTAAGATAGAAGGTCAGAGAAAAAAAGGATGACCCCCAATGAGATAGACTGGCCAAGAGGCAGCATCGATGGACTCAAGTGTAGCAACAGCAGTGAGGTTGGCCCAGGATAGGGCAGTGTTTCGTTCTGCTGTGCATAAGGTCGCTATGAGTCCTTACCAACTCGATGGCACCTAACAACAACAACATATCATAGATGAAATGTTTAGGTGGCCTTAGAGTCCAGGTGTGGCACTGTAGGATAAGCACTGGACTTCTAACTACAAGATCGGCAGTTTAAACCCACTAGTCACTCCTCAGAAACCCTACACAGAGTCGCTATGAGTCGGAATCAACTTGACTGCTCTTAAAAACAACATCAGGCAACAGAGCAGCAAAAACTAGAATGTTGGCAAAATATGAAGAATATAATCAATGTCACTGAACAATATGTGTAAATTTGATGAATGGCATGTTTTGATGTGTATATTTTCACCATAATGAAATGCAATTAAAATTAAAATAAAAAGAAAATAAATGTGTATTGAGTGCTAATGTTAATCTGGGAGTCCTTGTGTGGTTGCTGTAGGATAAGCACTGAAAATCAAGATCAGTTTGTTCTACAGGGTTGGTGGTTCAAACTAACCAGCCACTCCTCAGAAACCATATACAGGGTCACTATGAGTGGGAACCAAGTCAATGGCACTTAATAACAACGTTAATCTGAATCAAGACAACAAAGTTCATTACAAGGAGGACTAGGACCAATCTTTTTTCTGATTTATCCCATAATTTTCTTTCTGATGGGCATATATACTTTCTGTGCTAGCTTTATCCTGCTCCTTTATAAAACGATCTCCCCATGAGACACATACTTTACAAGACAGCAGGTTCTCTGCTTCAGGAATATCAGGGGCAACCTGGAAAGGAGATCATTTTGAGAGGACAACTTTCCTCTGGAGAGGATATGTAGCATAGGTCAGAAGGGCTCACTGCTGATCTGTCTACTCTCATTTCATTTTCACCTCACCCGTGCTTGTTAAGACCTGTGTTCCCCTGTGAAACTTTTGAGATATCACCAGCAATTGGTGGGAGATTAACAATCTCATTCTTTTGTCTTCTACATCCTTGAAGCTATTCCTTGCTATACATTTTCTTCACTTTGTACTCTATTAGTCTCAAAGCAATTACTCTAATTTTGTTTAGTAACCCAGGTATAATTATTTAATCTTGGTGATGAAACACTTATTTTGTTCAGTTCAGATTACTATGAAATCTAATTATATTACTAAAAAGAGATTAAATTTAAAAAAATTGTGTAATGATTGCAGTCCTAAATCCTTGTTTCTCAGACATTTGATTCTTTATGGCTACTTCTAGAACTGAAATAAGACCTTAACATAAACAACAAAATTATGGCTGAAGCCAAGTTCAAATTTGCTGACTTTTGAATCCAGTCATTTTGCATGCAGTAATTATATGTAGGTGAGGCAGCAGTGGTGATTTCAAGTGCTTGCACCTGCAATTCTTGAATCAAAGCCATGGCTCCTTCATTTCCACCAAAAAACGACAAGTGCTGGAAAGAAGGTTTAGAAACTAACGTTCTTTCTTTTCATTTTCTCTCTGCCTTAGTGAATGTACTTGGATGAGACCGAGAACTGGCAGGCAACACTGAATGTGCATTGTAATCCTCTGACTTCCAGCACTCACAGCAACACAGGTTACCACCTGGAAGTAGATCAATTGAATTGGCATTTTGCTGAATTTAGCTCTGAGAAGTAAAGAGGGCCTTATTAATATGTAACTACACAATCATTACATACTTATGTTCTATAGAATACATAATTAGAAGTACACTGACTGTATAATTTATCATCGGTAGGCATAGTTTAGACTGTTCAGATAACCATGTACTGTAATTATGTAGTAATTGTGATTCTTTGAGTAAAAGTAGTAACCAATAAAGTGAAAACTGGCAAGTAATTGCTTTATAATTATTTGGTTAAAGAAATTGTTCCAAGCAAAACAATCGGAGATACACAGATGAATCTTTCATTGGATAGACAAAGTTCATTGTCAGATGCTGTGCATTTATATTAAGACAGATCCATGCTTTTTTTTTTTTTTTCCCATTTTCTTTAAGCAATCTTGGTAGATAGCTAATATCCATAGAACAACCCCGATTATGATTCCTTTAGTGATTATGAACAGTGATAGTTTTCCTAATAGGGTGTATGTTGATTCAGAACAGAGCAAAACCTCATTTTCTTTTTTTAAAGTCTACCTCAGTTGTTTACTTGATGACAACTAAATTGTCATCCCCATGAATGTGGCAGTGAGCTTATCAATACTAGAAGCATTTCTTGTCCCATTCTACTTGTTATTTTTAATAATTTCCAGATAACTCTTTTGATAACCAAACTGTTCTGTTGTGACTGCAATTGTCCCACAATGTTCTTTCTAGAGTAGAGTTTAGAATATTGTCCTTGGAGATATTCTTACTTGCCATAGATAATAATTAATTTGGCACTGGATTGGGTAAGCTGGAGAAAGAAAATTCATTTACACTACAGGTCTTTTAAATGGTTTTATGTTCTACAAATGTACAATTTATTTATTTAATATTTATGTATTTAATCACTGCTTCTAATTAGATCAATAGGGAGTTTTGTTTTGTTTTGTTTTTTCCTCTCAAGATAGTTGAAGAAAATAACTGTAAACTAATTAAACCCATGCCTGTTGAACATTTTTCCACCACTTGTTTCCTATTCCCATTGGAACTTCAGGGAATGTAATTGCATAGGTCTTCGGGAACAAAACTAATAAGGATCAATACTCTTTATTAGTTGCTTGAGGTTACTTTAACCTATTACTGTCTGCAAAAATCCTTGTATTGCAGGTAATGTAAAAGGAAATGGCCTGTGAATAGCAATTAGACCAAATGGTGGCATTTCCTTGGGTATAAATGAAAGTAACTTGTACCAAGTTACGATTCATGGATAATCCTGTAAAGGATTGAAATTTGTGGAACACAGGAAAACATATTAGACAACTGATTTAAAAAAATATCTTTCTATTTTTATTTCCTCTCCTATCCCACTTTAGCACACTTTGCAGCAAACACCTACCCAAATGCACATTGAGGTAAATATCCAATTCTGATA
>NW_006408750.1:4404603-4414830 GCF_000296735.1 Chrysochloris asiatica
CGGAACCGACTCGACGGCACTTAACAACAACAACATGGGTCGGAACTGACTCAATGGCACTTAACAACAACAACAACATGTGCATGTGTAAAAGTTATAGTCAAGAAAATCATATGAAGCTCAGTTCTATTCTATAACAAATGGGATATAGATTCAACTTGACAGCAATAGGCTATGTCAAGCATTATTTCAAGGTTAGAGTATCTAAGGATCTAAGGCACATATAAGGATTGCTATGAATTGGAATCAACTTAATGGCACTTAACAACAGCAACAACAAACCTCAATGAGCTCCTACTTTAGGGGGAAAGACGTTTGTCAAGCTCTAATAAAAATCTTTTGTGTCACATTAAACCATCTTGAGTTTCTTGGTCTATTAGTCATCTTTGGAATTGGAATGATGATGCCTACTTGACATCTATACACATTGTGATGGTTTATTAAATGGTTTTCCTAGAAGATAGAATCCTGACCTCTAGCTGACTTCTTGACTACAGGATAATGAGAGGAGAAAGGTATATTTTCCAATACTAGTTAAAAAAAAATCCTGGAGAAAAATTATTTGTTGAGTTTTGACTGCATACTTATCCTTCTCTCTTTCTCCCAGTAACCAATCACATGAGGTACCCTGATTGGTCTGGTTTTAATTAGTAGCAAGTAAGTCGGATATTGAGAAAGATGACAGCTTCCATTCAGCCTTCATGGTAGACAGCCCTGTTTTCCTGAGAAATTAAAGATATCATGATGTTGCCACTGATTCATTATAAAGATTGAAGACTATCATTCTAATAATATTTACAACTGCTGAAACAACAGTAGTGAAAACATTCACTCTTCTTACTGTTACAAATTGTATATGGAGGCAATTCTGTATAATTAAGAATGTTATTCTTGCGTATGATCTTCCTTGGGACATTCAGCATGGGAATTAGCTGGTAAAATGTGAACTTCTTTCATGCAATTGATTGGAGGTAATGTTTCATAGAGGGTACCATGTGAAGTAAAGTGGAGGATTGTGAAGAAAGAGAAGACCCCAATCCATCAGGATTGACACAGTGGCAGCAATAATGGGCTAAAGCATAACAACAATTGTGAGCATAGTGTAGGACCAGACACCAGGCAGTTTATTTTAAATTTTTGTTGTTTTTTTCTCTCCTCATTTCTTCCATTTGCTTTAGCATATGTGGCTGGAGAGCAAGCTTAAGTCTCTTCAGACATTCATTTTGGTCTTTCCTTAATTCTTGTCTTCTTAACGGCTTTTTGCTTTCTTCCTGTGTGATATTCTTGATGTCATTCCACAACTCTTCAGGTCATCGGTCTGTAGTGTCTAATGCATCAAATCTATTATTCAGGTGATCTCTAAATTCAGGTGAGATATGTCCAAGGTCATATTGTTGCTCTTGTGAACTTGCTTTAATTTTCTTCAGCTTCACCCTGAACTTGAATATAAGCAATTGATGGTCTTTCCCACAGTCTGCCCCTGGCCTTGTTTGGGCTGATGACATGGAGTTTTTCTACTGTATCTTTCTAGAGATGTAGTCAACTTGATTTCTGGTTATTCCATCTGGTGAGGTCCATGTGGTATAGTTGTCTTTTATGCTGTTTAAAGAAGGTATTTGCAATGAAGAAATCAATGGTCTTGCAAAATTCTGTCATGCGTTCTCCATCCAGAACCATTTTTAACTAAGTTCACATTTTCCAACTATTAATCCTTCCTTTTAGTTTGCATTTCATCACCAGTAATTATCAATTCCTTCCTTTTAGTTTGCATTTCATCACCAGTAATTATCAATACATCCTGATTGCATGTTTGATCAATTTCAGGCTGAAAAAGCTGGTAGAATTCTTCAATTTCATTATCACTGGCTTTAATGGTTGGTGCATAAATTTGAATAATCATTGCATTAACTGGTCTTTCATGTAGGTGTATGGGTATTATCCTATCACAGACAGCATTGTACTTCAAGACAAATATTGAAATGTTCTTTTTAATGATGAATGCAAACCCATGTGATTGTCAGATTCAAAATAGTCAATACCATTCCATCAGGCAGTGTTTTTTTTATGCATAGGTTGTTATGAGTCCAAACAGACCGACCTTGCCAAACAACAACATTTCAAAGAGAATGAGAATGTAGACATTAGATTCAAATTACATTAGTTCAAAATCCAGTTTTACTACCTAATAAATATATGGCCTTGATAAAGTTATTTGTCTTATCTAAAACTACTTCTTTAACTATAAAATAGGAACAACAGTAATAGAATCCTTGTGAGGGTTTCAGAGTTGTTCTTGTAAACTTTTGTAACGTCAAATCTTCACTGAGTTGAAATAATTCTCAGATTATGTAAAAATCTGGGGAAGCTTTCTTGTTCTTGGTTCCAGTTCCTGGTTATGGATTATATGAGATATTTTTGCATCCTCATTTTTAAACTTTAAAAATTTTCCCCTTGCCTCTTGGTTTATGCTTTTGTAAGGACTTTTCAGTACTTGCAACCAAAAGAGTCATGATTTAGGAATCCATTTCTCCATAGTAGCCACTGCTTAGCATCTCAGTCTCAGGAGTACTGAGACCCAGAACAATCAAATGTGCTTCCAAGGAGGCCTCAGCTCATAGCCCCAGTGTTTCTTGTCACAAATTCCCATTGCTAAAAACAATCTATGTCTTTCTACATACTAAGCTCTCACAATCTGTTTGTGTATATGTGTTTTTGTTTTTCGTCTGTAAAATGGGAACTATATGGTACCTTCTCTAACCAGCCAAAGAGCTGCTAATGAGTTGACAATGACTCATGTAGACCCCTTGTGGGTCAGAATAGAACTGTGCTCCATAAGGTTTTCAAAGACAGATTTTTTCAGATTTAGATCACTAGGCTTTTATTTTGAAGTGTCTTTGGGTGGACTTAAACCTCTTACCTTTTTGTTTAACAGTTGGGATGTTACCCAACTTCTCCTATTCATGAAAATGCTGCAAAGATCAAAATGAGGGATTATTATTCTGTTTTTGAATCCCTCTGTATTCTAGGCAGTCACAGTAAATTAATTGTACTGTTTTATAGATGGTCTATGAATAATAACTAACAAATAGTTTTCACTCTGTGTGGCAGTCAGAATTTTGGTTCCCATGATCTTTGTCCCTTGGTGTTACACTCATGAATATGTTATGTTACATGGCAAAAAGGAATTTGCAATTAGGATAACTGTTACTAATTAGTAGTCCTTACTTTAGGGAAATTATTCTATATTATCTGGGTGGGTCCATTGTCATCTCATGATCTCTTAAAAGCAGAACAAAAAGGTGTAAGAGGAAGTCAGAGAGATGCAATAGACTAGGGAGGACAGAAAGATTAGAAGCCTGAGTAGGATTCAATGGGAGCATTGCTGCTTTCAAGATAAGATTGACCAAGATGGCGAGAAGGAATGTGAGTGGTCTCTAGGAACAGTGTGGTCCCCAATGAACAGTTAGTAAGGAAATGAGACCCTTGGTTTATATCTTAAAGGGATTGAATTATGCTAACAACCTGAATGAGCTGGGAAGTGAATTCTCTTCCAGAGCCTCTTAATTTTGATCTGTGAGAGTCAAAGCAGAGAGCTCAGTCTAGTCATACTGTGCCTGCATTTTCAACCAATGGAAACTATAAGATGATAAATAGGTGTGATTTGTTATGACAGCAATAGGAAATGAATACACTGTGTATGAGGTACTGTGCCAAGATTTCCTAATCATTTCACAATTATCATCAAGCGACCCTACAAAATAAGGACTCTTAAACCTCTCAGTTACAAATGAGAAACTGAAGTCTCAGAAAGGTTAAGTGATTGATCTAAGATAATATAGTTCAGTCATTGGCAGAGCAAGAATTTGAACTCAGATTAGTTTGCAAGAGACCCAAACCAAATTATTTACCAAAGGTGATGGTAAAGTTTGTCCAGCTAGAAATAAGGACGGCTCCATTATGCTGTCTGTCTGTGTATACAGTGAATCCCACAGACTATTATGCCAGATACCTAGCTCATCTCATTTCCTCTCTACTAATTTGTCTGAGAAAGAAAAGGAACTGTTCTAAATATACAGAAAGTGTCCAGGCAGGCCCCTCAGGGTCCATTTAGTCTCAGTCAGTGCCCAGCAAGGGCTCTTCGGGGCCCTGATCCTGCCCTGTTTGGCAACTTATCTGCCATGTTACAGTCAAAGCTCTGAAGCATGAAATGGGGTTTTGCACTGAAGCTTGAGAGACATGGTGCATGGTGTTTGGTTTGGCTATTTTCCTCCTACTGTTTGTTTTTATAGATGAAATAAGGGCAGGCATGAAAAAGGTCTCCTAGGTCCTCTGTGCAAGACAGCAGCAGTAGCATAGACAGGAATACAAATCAAGGGAAAGACATGGCGGCTCTCTGAACCCCGGCACATAGTAAACACTCAATATGTGGCAGTCATTCTTACTGTTACTACCATCATTGTGGTGTATTCAGGGCATGCAGAAATGTTCCCTGTTTCCAAAATGACTCGAGTCGCAATTAAAAGACTTTTCCATTCCTTTGGTTTAAGATTGTTTTTTGTTGTTAGGTGCCATCGCGTTTGTACCAACTCATAGCAACCCTATGCACAACACTACCTGTTCCTGGGCCAACCTCATGATCATTGCTACATTTGAGCTCATTGCTGCTGCCCCTGTGCCAATGCATCTCGTTGGGGGTCTTCCTCTTTTTCTCTGACCCTTCACTTTACCAAGCATAATATCTTTCTCCAGGAATTCGTACCTCTTTATAATATGTCTGAAGTATGAGAGACAAACTCTATCCATCATGGCTTCCAAGAAGCATTCTGGCTGTACTTCTTGTAACACAGATTTGTTTGTTCTTTTGGCATTTCATGGTACTTTTAATATTCTCCTCCAACACCATAACTCAAATACATCAATTCTTCTTCTAGGATTTTCCTTATTCACTGTCCAACTCTCACATACCTATGAAGTTATTGAAAATACCATGGCTTGGGTCAGGCGCATCTTAGTCCTCAAATGGATATCTTTACTTTTGAACACTTTAAAGAGGTCATATACAGCATATTTGCCTAATGTAGTATGTCGTTTGATTTCTTGACTGCTTCAACCAGGAGTGTTGTTGGTTCATCTAGCAAAATGAAGTCATTGACAACTTCAATCTCTTCTCCATTTATATGGATGTCGTTTATTACTCCAGTGGTTTAAGATTAATGTCCTGAATAATGTTTTCTTGCCTTTGTTATCACTTCCCTGATACCTCATGGATGAACATGTAATATTAATATTTAAGCATTTAATATGGAGTGGGAGAAAGATGAAGCTTTCTGCGCCAGTGAAGATTTACAGCCTCAGAAACACTATATAGAGTGGCTATGAGTTGGAACCTATTCAATAACACACTATCACCACCAAAAGAAAACATGTCACTCATTAAGTGCATGATTTCTGATGAGATGAAAGTGAGTAGTTAATAAAAAATAGTTCATCCATTGAAATTACGTTATTAAGTAAACAGAAAGTACAAAGATGTAAAGACAAATATGGAAGCAGTTTGTAGATGTCCAAAATCTAGGAACCTTTAATTAGTGTGACTTCTCAGTTCTCCAGGTTAGTGTAAAAGAGTACGCAGGACTCCAAAACATCAATGTTGCTGTTAAGTGCCTGTGAGTCAGTTCCAACTCATAGAGACCCTGCATAGAGTTTCTGAGGAGCAGCTAGTAGGTTTGAACTGCTGAGCTTGTGGTTTGTAGTCAGTGCTGATCCTATGGTGCTACACCAGATGTTCATCAATAGGGGGCATAAAAAGCCCCTAGTATGGAAGTTTGTTAAGTGTGGTTGCCCTCAATTTTCTTCTAGTTCTATTCAGACTGAAGGATGAGTGGATGTGATGAGTGAACATATCTTTCAAGACTGTCTTACCTACAAGTAGGCTGTGCACTGAGAAATCCATTCATTTATTTTGTGATAGCAGAGTTTACTTAAGCTCCACTTGAGAAAACAATATTCTTCACAGAATGTTGGTGTCAGGAGGGACTTGATCAACCTCATCAGAATACAGATATAAAAAACAAAAAACCATGGAACACAGAGAAGTTGTGCAATTTCTGCAAAGTCTAATAGATAACAAATGGCAAAGATTGGACTAACCTCCGTGTTTCCTGACTCCTAATCAAATGAAAGATACAGATGCTGTTAGAAACAAGATGGGATTTAACCTTGATAGGGGCCACAGTCTGAGGACGGTGGCGTTTCCATGGTATTATTCATACCTTTCATGCAGGAGACCTGTATTCAGTTCCCAGTCAATGCACCCCAGACACAGCCACCCCCTGTCAGAGGACGTTTGTGTGTTGCTCCGATGATGAACAGGTTTCAGCACAGCTTCCATTCTGAGACAGACAAGGCCTGGCCATCTACTTCTGAGAATCAGCCAATGAAAGTCCTATGGATTACAATGGACCAATCATGGTGAAAGCACAGGACTGGGTAGAGTTACATTACCTTGTGCATAGGGTTGCCATGCTAGGGGCTGACTCAATGGCAGATAACAATGATAAAAGGACACAGTGAGACTCCATGTTCTTTACTGCTTTTGGCATGGAACAACATAGCAGAAAGTTCTAGTCCTTGACTTCTTTATTGGCCAGTCCCATGCTCTTGTTTTCCTACTGTTCCCTCTAACATCTTGTCAAGCACTATGCCAACATGATATATATTTCAAAGTTTTAAGTAGCTGGAAAATTACTTGGAGAGAGTACTTTCAGGGTGGAAGCTACTCTTTGTTCAATCCCTTTACAAATCATTCTTCGTATCTGCACTAGTAAGATTTTGTTTAAAGGGAATTTTGGATATGATTTTTAGTGGGAGGTTTTAAAAGTTCCAAAAGACAGGAAGTCCATGTCCATGCATGATGAACAGTTCTACTAGAAAGAGCACACTTTACATGCTGCATTTTCCTTCATGGTTCCAAGGAAATTTGTAACAATTTTTTGTGACTTGTAAGGGCAATTGTTTATAAAAGGAAGGGTATGTTATTAATCCTTAGGCATCTATTTGGGAAATAGGTATTACACAGCTTCTTATGTGTGGGCGTATAAATTGCATTTATAAAGCAATAAAGATTGAAGGTGAGTTGGCTGGTGACCTGTAACAGTTCCCTTGCTAACTGGCATCACCTGTATTTTACTTCAGAAATAAATATCTTTGCAAGAAAATCGGAATGCTGCTTATAAGTTAGAGGGGTTTCTATTATTCTATCAGACACCCTTCACAGTACTAATAATAAGAGCAAGGCCATTCCATTTTCCTCATGGATGCTATCAGTTGAGAAGTAAAGATGGAGGGAATTCTACCAGAATTGAAACACTGTTTCTGGCTGCTCCTGTCTTCCCTCCTTTATACTTGATGGTATAGACTCTTAAGATCTGTGTGGGTCTAAGACAATTTGGAATGTTCTTTTGTCACTGAGAATTGCTGCCTTAATATGCTTTGAGAAACTGAACATATTAACCTTATATCTACCCTTTCTTTTACCCAGATTCTGTATACTGTACAGAGGACTGGATTTTTTTTTTTAACTGTTTCTGGAAATAGACTTTTGTCAAGTGTCATTCTGAAATAATGATTTCAGTGGTATAGCATAGTAGAAACTGAACCTGTTTGCTCATTTCTGTTGTTTTGGAGAGGTGTGTAGTTCAAAACCATTTGTGGGGGAGGGTTAAAAGTCAGCTTCCGAATTGCCATGTGACTTTGCGCAAATGACAGCCTCTCCGGCTAGACTTCTGTGCCTCTCTTGTAAGATGAGAATATATTTTCGACTTCTTCCTCATACCTATCAGGAAAGCTTTCGTAATATCTGCTGCTTCCAGAGACCAAACACCGCAATCAGAAGCTGCTGATTCTATGTGTCACTAAGCAGGCATGGTTAGTGAGTTCTATCCAAATGAAATACACTCTTTTTAGTGTAGGGTCCATGGCACTGGGGTTCATAGTAAAACTCTCAGGTAGTTAATAGTGTAGTAAGGAATTGAAATTCACCTCAGAGGCTGTCTTCTTAATTTAGATCTAAAAAATAATTGATCAAAACCATTTCTTTTTTTTCCTGTCATTCCACTTATGGGATAGCTGCTGGGCAAGAGCCACACTTACTATTAATGAATAATTAATGACCTTCTTAATAAGTCAAAACCTTCCTACCCTTACTATTTGTCAGTGAGCTCTCACCTTCCACACTGTGTAATAGTGCCCCTTATTACTAATGATCAAAGCCAGGAGGAATAAACGATAGTGAATTGAACATGTCTGTCACCCTACCAGGTTAAAGCTTAGACCAGCCAGAGTGTTACACATTAGATACTAACAGGAAAGGTCAAAAGATTTATCATTTTTTCATTTATCACAGTGCAGAGGTTAAGGACCTGGAGTCAGACTATTTTAATTGTATGCAAACTCATTTCCAAATGGGAAAATTTGGGAAATTCACTTAAGCCCTTTGTTCCTGATGTAAGAAATGAGAACAATGATAGCAGGTGTCTCAGAATTGAAGTGACAACAGCTTTTGGTTGTATTTTTGTTGTTGCTGTCTTTGCATGACTGCTGGAAGGAGCTCTGGGGGTGCAACAGTTCAGAGCTCAGCTGTTATTCAAATGGTAGGTGATTTTAACCTAATCCAAGGGGGAAAGGTCTGGTGATCTTCTCTTATACAGATTATAACCTAGACAAACCTATGGGGCTACTGTGGAGTTACAGTGAGTTAAAAATAGACTTGGAAGCACATAACAACAACATATCTCCTAGAGAGTTAGTCTGCAATACAAATTTTCTATTAATTTAGTCATGTGTTAATTTCTTTGGAAACTGTTAATTGCCTGTTTCTGTTATTTAACTGTGCCATGTACTGGGAGAGAAGCTGTATTCATAGTTTATTATTTGATAAATGTATTAATAGATTCAGGAAACGATGGATTATGGTTATTAATGGTATATGCTCTAGTCTAGAGAACTCTAGCAGGGTACAATGGGAGTTTAGAGAAGGAAAAGCTAACTCAGCCCTGATTTTACTGTGGAGGTCTCACCTGTGTCAAGTACTGAAGGATGAAACAGTATCCCTGAGTAGACAAGCTGGGCACAGTGGACGGGGGTTGGGGGGGCGGTGAGGAACTGCAAGTGTAAAGGCTTAGCAGTGAAAGGAGAAGTGCTTTGCCATTGTAACAATTGATTCTAGGAAATTTGGGTGGCAGGAAATAAGAAAAGGAAGATGGGAAGGTTAGTATTGCCAGATCATGATCTATGCTAGGTTAGGTCCTTCAGAGGGTTTTCAACCTAGAACGGTGTAAAAATTTTTAAGAATGGATTTATTTATTTACGTGCCTAGGAGCAGGAGAGTTGGGAAAACATAATACAAAGTCAATGACTCCAGCTGTGAGGATATTATAATCATCTGGGTAGGAGATGATCTAAATTAGTAAATTTAGATCATGCAGTCTGATCTAAATTACTAATAGCAAGAATGAAGCACAGTTAATAGAATCAACAGAAATTGAGGGTATAATATGGGAGCATTTGATGAATGATGGGATATAGGTTATAGAGGAGAATTAAAAGTAACCCCAATTTTCTAACTTAGGCAGTTGAATAGGTAATGCTGAAATGAGCCAAAATAGGAAAAACAGCAGTCAGGGCTGGTTTGAGAGGAGAATGGAAGGCCATATCTTAAATCGACTCGTAAGTTTGCTTTCATTTCTGCTGTGAAATAGACTGAGGGTGTTGTTAGTAGTGATAAGAGAGAAACAGAAGATCTGTGCCATGAAGGGTGGAAGACATCAGGACATAGATGGCAAGTACAGAAGTACTGAAAAGTCATGGGCACAGTTCAATCTTTGTGGGCAAGTCAAGCTTTCTTTTGTCCAAGATAGATATCCCTCCCTGTATTTTCTGATTGGGAAAATACTAAATGAGTGCTATAAAAGGAAAAACACACAAAATCAAAGAAAATGATTATTATCGGTTTGATTCCAAGCCACTAGATATATTTATGCAATTGCTGAACGTATGTTTCTTATTATATTTTGTATATAATTTACATCTCAGCATATAGGTCACCACTTTTAGATCTTCCTCATTCTTTTTAAGGGTTGCTTGAAATCCTATTTTACAAATATCCTTAGGAAAAATTATTATACACAAATTTCTGGCTCAGGCATTTATAAATGATAAATCAAAATT
>NW_006408750.1:4415305-4429801 GCF_000296735.1 Chrysochloris asiatica
ATATATATACATGTTGTTGTCTTTAAGTGCTATCAAGTCAGTTCCAACTCATAGAAACCCTGTATCGGGTTTCTGAGGAGCAGCTGGTGAATTTGAACTGCCGACCTTGCAGTTCAAACTGACCTTGATTTTGAGTGCTTATCCTACTATGCCACACCAGGACTCCATATACATACATGTTGTTATTGTTGTTTAGTGCCTAAGTGCCATTAAGTCAATTCTAACTCATAGTGACCCTGTATAGGGTTTCCAAAGAATAGCTGGAGGTTTGAAACACCGGCCTTGTGGTTTGAAGTTCAGTGCTGATCTTACAGAGTCACACCAGGAGTAGTCTCTGTTAGCGTAGTGGTTACATGTCGGGCTGCTAACCTCAAGGTCCGCAGTTCAAAGCTACCAGCCGTTCCACGGGAGAAAGATGAGAAGCTTTCTACTCCTGTAAAGATTTACAGCTTCTGACAGGGTCACTATGAGTCAGAACCAACTCCATGGCACACCACCACCACACACACACACACACACACACACACACACAGTTGTTAAGTGCCATCAAGTTGGTTCCAACCCTAGTGAACATGTATAGGGTTTCTGAGGAGTGGTTGAGCTTGAACCACCTACCTTGTGGTTCAAACCAATCTTGCAGTCCAGCACATTAACCCACAGCACCAGGACTCCATATATATATATAGTTGTTAAGTGCCATCAAATCTGTTCCAACCCAAAGCGACCCTGCATAGGGTTTCCAAGGAGTGACTGGTGGACTTGAACCGCCAACCTTGCAGTTCTGGAGCTGGCGCTTTGTAGTCTGGCGCATTAACCCACAATGCCACACCAGTACACAAGGGTAAATAAACCGAATTAAGGAGCTTTGGTAGCACGGTTGTTTGTATAAGCATTGGACTACTAACTAGTTCAAACTCACCAACTGTTCCACAGAAAAAAGATGAGGTTTTCTGCTCTCATTAAGATTTACAGCCTCAGAAACTCTATATATGGTTGCTATGAGTCAGAATTTACTCAATGATAGTGCTATTTTGGGGGCTGGGGAGAATAAAAAATATTGTTACTAGGGTACCAGTTCATACATGCTCAGATTCATTCTAAACAAAACATATTTAAACACTCTCTGTGATCAGTGGCTGGCTAAGACAAGTTCTTTTAGAAATATACTTGTCATTGTATCATTAGTGTGTCTTCAAAAAAAGGAATACTAAAACAGTGCTACATGAAGATTATCTAGCTCAAAGAACTGATCTTTTTGTCAGTTGTAAAGCAAGATTGAAGAAAATGAAGAAAATTGTATGGCATGAATCATATAACCAAGGATGAGCCTTGTATACCAAAAGCAAGGTATAGTCAATACCAAAGGATCTTCCAAGGGTATCTAGTAGGCCAGTTACATCTAAGGGAGAGAAGTCAGGTCAGAAGGTTATGGCAAGTTGTTCTTCTGAATTCCAAAATGGAGTCCTGGCTTGGCACTATAAGATAATCACTGGACCTCAAGGTTGGTTTAAACTGCAAGATCGGCAGTTCAAATTCATCAGCCATTCCTCAAAAACTCTATACAGGGTTGCTAAGGGTTGGAACCAATTTCGACTGCACTTAACAACAACAACAATAATCTTCTCAAAGGACACAATACAATTATAGGAAAATATTATAAAGAAGTTTAAAGCAAATTGCAAACTGCATTGGATGGAAAAAGTCAAAGAAAGTTGTACCAAGGAATTTTTTTCCCATTATGATGTACTGTTTATTCTTCTAGGAATGTAAGGGCCATCCTATGAGAATTTTATTGGGAAACCTTTTCCCATCCATTCTACAAACCTAATCTTGCCCCTTCAGACTTATTTTTATTCCTCAAATTTTTATTCCTCAAACTCCAGAACATTTAAAATGGTACAATAATAAACGGCACATTTATAAATCCAAGAGAACAAAATGATTTGGGGATGGTTAGTTAGAGAGATGGAGACATCACCTTTCAGAAGTGTGTAGACCTAGGTAGTGAATATGTCAAAAATAATATCTTCAGAATTTTGTATTTTAGTTTAATAAAAATGTTTATGTTTTTGAAGTATATTCATATATGCAAACATGCACATACACAAGAGGGGATTTTTTAAGTTCATAGAAAAATTTCTTTATCTTTTAATTCCATTTTCCATGATTTTTTGAAGCCCTCTTGCATATATCTGGAGACCTGGAGGAACAGTGGATTAAATGTTGGACTGCCAACCCCAAGGTCAGTTGTTCAAACCCACCAGCTACTCCTCAGGAAAAGATAAGACTGTCTGCTTCTGTAAAGATTTACAGTCTCAGAACCTGAAGACCTGAAGGGGACGTTTTACTCCATTCTATAAGGCCACCATGAGTCATAATAAACCCCCAGTGGTGATAACATATATATATATATATATATATATATATATATATGTATGTATCCTTGTTAAGTGCCACCAATTCAGTTCCATCTCATAGCAACCATGTATTCGGTTTCTGAGGCTTTAAATATTTGTGGGAGCAGGAAGTCTCATATTTTTCCTTTGGAGTGGCTGATAGGCTTGAACCATAGATGTTGTGGGTCACACTCTAGTGCTTATCGTATGGAGCCACTGCAATCCTATCTGTCTGTCTGTCTGTCTACCTACCTACCTACCTACCTACCACTGCTTTGAAGTGCCGTCTAGTCAGTTCCAACCCATAATGACCCTGTATAGGGTTTCCAAGAAGTGGTTGGTGAGCTTGAATCAAAAACTCTGTGGCTCAAACTGACATTGCACATTGCAATCCAGTGCATTTACCCACAGTACCACATCAGGACTATGTTTAATGTAGATAGATAGATAGATAGATTAGATAGATAGATAGATAGATAGATAGATAGATAGATAGATAGATAGATATTTAAAGCCTCAGAAACCGAATATCTACATATATATTCATACATATATATGTGTGTATGTATGAATATATATATGTGTGTGTATTCATATATATAGTGGTGGTTTTGTGCCATGGGAGTTGATTCCGACTCATAACAACCCTAAACAGTGTTTCCGAGGCTATAAATCTTTACTGGAGGAGAAATCCTCATCTTTCTCCTGTGGAACAGCTGGTAGTTTCAAACTGCTAACCCTAAGGTTAGCAGCCTGATTCATAACCACTATGCTATCAGAGCTCCATATATAGCTATGGACAACATTGAAAAGTATGAGTATTCCAGAACACTTAATTGTACTTCTAAGAAATCTGTACCTAGACTGAGAAGCAGTTGTTCGAACAGAACATGGGAACACTGAATGTTTTAAAATTGGGAAAGGTGTGAGACAGGGTTGTATTCTTTCACCATACTTATTCAACCTGTATGCTGAACAAATAATACGAGAAGCTGGGTTCTATGAAGAAAAACGTGGCATCAGGATTGGAGGAAGACTCATTAACAACCTGCGATATGCAGATGATACAACCTTGATCGCTGAAAGTGAAGAGGACTTGAAACATTTACTTATGAAGATCAAAGAGCACAGCCTTCGGTATGGATTACATCTCAATGTCAAGAAAACAAAAATCCTCACCACTGGACCAATAAACAACATTCTTATCAATGGAGAAAAGATTGAAGTTGTCAAGGACTTCATTCTTCTTGGATCAACTATCATCACTGTATTTTAAAAATGAAATGTTAAGTCTCCAGTACAAAATGTTTGAGATTGGAAGCATCCTCTAAGTAAGGACCATCCTGATGCTTTGAAAGAGATGGGAGTAAATGATGTGATTCATTCTCCTAGGTATCCTAAGATGTAGTAAATGTTCTGAGCTAACCTTGATCTCTGTTACCATTAAATTATAGCATTACTTTAGGAAGAAGGTGAAAGTTAGATTGGATAGCAAAGCTAAGACTTTAAACATGTAGAATGATTCACAAGATGATATGCTAACATATGCTGAATGTTGTGATGCAGACAAAATTAAATGGAGAAGGTATAAAATTCAGATTACTTTAGAAATCAAATTTCCTTTGCTAAAATAAGATTGTATAACAGAACCTTTGTTTATTTATTTATTTTCATTTCTTTCTAATTAGGTAGAGTTTGCCTGTATGGAGTAGAAAGCCAAGAGGAGTATTGGATAAAGACCATTCTGATTTGTACTTCATTTATTTCCCTATGATTAGTCTTATGACATTTACCTTCTCCTGAGTAACAAAAGCATTTCTATATCTTACAATATTGTTGTTGAAATTAACTTTCTAGTAATTGCTGATTGAATAGTTGAGTTGTGGGTTAAGAATGGTGAGATACTGAAATAAAATGCAGACATTACATTGTATGTTATATTTACTAATTTCACTACATTTACTAATTGTACACATTACAAAAAAATGCATCTCTGGAGTCAGAGTCAGTCCACTGATCACCAGTTTATGACTGTTGGCTTAACACTTTCTTTTTCAAACTCACCCAACCTACTACACACAGTTAAGATTCTGCAGATAGAAGAAGAGTAGGGCGAGTCCTCTTAAATTTAGGCCTTTGGGGAGATTATCTAAAACTCAACCACCCCTTTCATAGTACTAAGATTAGAATCCTTGTCTACAAGTTATCTTCAGACTATTTTGTCAAGAATGTTCAGTGTAGCATCTTCAAGTTCTCAGACCTGAGAATCAGTTGTTGTTAGGTTTTGACTCACAACAACCCTATACACAACAGAACAATACACTGCCCAATTGTGTTCCAGCCTCAAAAATTATGTTTGAGTCCATTTTGCTGCCACTATGAGAATTCATATCACTGTGGTCTTCCCCTTGATTGCTAACCCTTCGCTAAGCATGATGCCCTTCCCCAGGGTCACTAGTACCTCCTAACAACATGTCCAAAAAATGAGAGATGAAGTCTTACCATCCTCAGTCCTAAGGAACATTATGGCTTCTTCCAAGACAGATTTATTTGTTCTTCTGACAATCCATGGTACTCTCTTTTCACAGGAATGAGTAGGTACATGGAAAAGAGAACAGGAGTGAAACCCTGTATCCTCCCACTGCTGGTACTTTTCTTCCATATCTTTTTTTTTTATTGCTGTTTTTTCTTGTAATACAGGCTTTTTATCCCTCTTCTTGAAAATATATGTATGCATGCATATCTGTGTGTATACACATAAGCACATAGACATACATTTGTACATAACAATGTGATTTATAATCTTTTACAAGAAAAATTGTGGCACTGGACCATGTGTTCAGTTTGAATCACAATGTCGATGGTTCAAACTCATCAGCCACTCCTCAGAAACCCTATACAGGGTAACTTTGAGTCAGAACCAACTCAATGGCACTTAGCAACAATAACAACAGAAAACAAAACAGTGTAAACATTCAGTATTTATTTAGTTAACATCCATAGTTTGGCATTTTCATGAATTTCAAAGGATAAACCTTCCCTCTATATAGGAGCTCTGGTAGCGTAGTGGTTACAAATTGGGCTGCAAACCTCACGTCAGCAGTTCGAAACTACCAGCTGTTCCGCAGAGAAAGATGAGGCTTTCTGCTCCCGTAAAGATTTACAGCCTTGGAAACCCTGTACAGGGTCGCTATTAGTCGGAACCGACTCCACGGCACATAACAACAACAACAACAACAACAACAACAACAACAGGGAAAAGTAATACTACTAGCCATGGAGCTGGGGTCAGAAGTTATATTCAGAGCTGTAGGAAAATCTGTAGTGAAAAGTCATAGAATGACTTACAATTAAGGAGTCTTCAGACCCGGGGGTGAAATAAGATTGTTATGTGTATAGTATATATTATATGTTATGTATAGTATATATATGTGTTATGTGTACAGTATATATTGTGAAGTAGAAAGTATACCAGTTCTAGCTCCTTACTTTGTCAGATTATTGGTAAGTGGTTCAAATCAATCTCATTATTTATTTCTTCTAAAGACACTAGATCTGAGCCATCATAAGCCTTAACTTTACTGAAATCTTATATCTAGCTCTCCAGTAGAGTGGTTTTCACTTCTCTAGTAAAGCTATAAAAAAACTTTCAGGTGTGTAAATATGCTAAAGTGTAAATATACTATCTGTGTTTTCCTTCTTTCCATTGCTTTTTAAAACAGATTTGGAATCCAACTTTAATTACTGTGCCATTTCTATATCTTTGTTACCTTCTTGTACAATTTAAATAAGATACTTCAAGTGCATTATAATAACTTCACATGTGTTTTCAATGGCAGATTAAGTTGATTAAATGCAGCTCTGGTCAAGGCCACAGAATAGACTTGTGTTTTTAAATTATTCACGTAAACAGCTAATGTACCAGGAATAGATTGAGCTGGACTAACATATAATTTGGCCTCTTCTTTCCACTTCAGTGCATATGGACACATGAATGCTTTATCCTAGATGACTTTTTGTAATGCATTGATCTTAAACTAATACTCATCATCTGAGAAACTGCAAGTGCCCATGAAATGGGGTTTTACAATATTAATTGTAAGCTTTCTTATAGGTGCAACAGCTTTGCAGTGAATTTTCTTTTACTATCCATGGAGTGTGGGATGTATACTAGAATGCTGGATGGTCTTTGGTTATTTAGTTATTGTTGTTATTGGTGGTGGTGGTGAGCCATGGAGTAGGTTTCGACTCATAGTGACCCTGCATAGGATTTCCAAGTCTGTAAATCTTTACAGGAACAGAAAGGTGCATCTTTCTCCAACAGAACAGCTGGTAGTTTCAAGCTACTGATCTTTAGGTTAGCAGCCCAACTCATAACCACTACGTTACAAGAACTCCTATATGGTCATTGGGCCAAATGCATTTTCTGCCCATAGTATTTTTTGTGCTCCTGTCTATTCTGTTTAACATGAAATGTTCAAGGCAAGCACATGCCTTTCAACACTACCCCCACCTTTCTTTCCTGCCTATTAGATTTTCCTATTTTTATGAATGCTCTGTGGCTCATCTCCATTGATGTTAAAAGAGTGAGGCTCATGTATAAGTTATCCTATGTTTATACATTGGGTTGGACATTGAATAAACATTGGAGAAATGGTAAATAGAATAGATCTTTCCTATCCTGGAAGAAAAGATTCTTCCTTGAAGTAGATTCAGAGTTTTAATAAAAGGACTTTAGGATTCTGATAAGTAAGACTTGCTGTGACTATAGGGCTTTGAGAGAATGGAATGTATTACTAAGGGAGACTTTGGAAGAGAGTATCTGTGAGGACATCCTCATGACAGATTAGAGACTGGGGGGCATACTACAGTCCTAAATAGAGTTATTCTTTTATTGCCAAAGATAATGCTATGGACAAGTTTTCAGATAAATTTCTTTGCACAGGTATGGCAGAAAATATTGATATGAGACTATTTCTTTTTCTTATAAATTAAAGTTATAGAAAGATAGCTCCTATAATATGTAACAACTAGGATATTCCATGCTGTTTGCCCTTTTGGATATTTTATGATATTGGGAATTTTAGCTAGGTTTGGTCAGTGGTTGTAACTTCAAATTCTTCAGCATTGCTTTGAGAAATGTGCTGGGGATTTGTATATTGAAATCAAATAAAAATGTAAATAGATAAAGAATACATCCTTTGTGATATTTCCAAGACATATATGTACTACATCACCAAACAGTCTATATATTTAATTTTTCTTATTTTCCTCACACACAAAAACTATACCTCAGCATCCAGCAGCCCTGCATACATGCAATTGCAAATGTAATTTAATTTGCTTGGAATGTCTTTCAACATAATATCAGATTCACCCCTCAGAACCCAGCTCTGACATTTTCAACTTCAAACAACCTGATATGCAGATGATACAACCTTCCTTGCTGAAAGTGAAGAGGACTTAAAATACTTACTGATGAAGACCAAAGACCACAGCATTCAGTATAGATTTCATCGCAACGTAAAGAAAACAAAAATCCTCAACACTGGACCAATAAACAGAATTCTTACCAATGGAGAAAAGATTGAAGTTGTCAAGAACTTCATTCTTCTTGGCTCAACCATCAACAGTCATGGAAGCAACAAACAAGAAATCAAACAACGTATTGCATTAGGCAAATTTGCTGCACAAGACCTTTTTAAAGTGTTGAAGAGCAAAGATGTCACCTTGAAGACTAAGATGTGCCGGACCCAAGCCATGGTATTTTCAATAACCTCATATGCATGCGAAAGCTGGACAGTGAATAAGGAAGACCATAGAAGAACAGATGCACTTAAACTATGGTGTTACAGGAGAATATTGAAAGTGATATTGGCTGCTAAGAGAACCAACAGATGTGTTTTGGAAGAAGTGTAGCCAGATTGCTCCTTGGAGGCCAGGATGGCCAAACTTCGTCTCTCATACTTTGGGCATATTGTCAGAAGGGACCAGTTGCTGGAGAGGATATCATGTTTGGTATGGTGGAGGGTCAGAGAAAAAGAGGAAGACCCCCAATGAGATGGGTTGGCAAAGTGGCAGCATCAATGGACTCTAGCGTGGTAACAATTGTGAAGTTAGCCCAAGACCAGGCAGTGTTTCATTCTGTTGTGTCTAGGGTTGCTATGAGTCAGTACCAACTTCATGACACCTAACAACAACAATAACAACCTGCTCTACTACTTAGACTATTATCATTGATTTCAACAAATTCAGTTGATCAATATCCATTTACTGAATTAATGAGGGAGTAGTGAATATATATGTAGCCTTTTTTCCATATTAGTTTATGATCTCCAAGAAAACTGGGACTTGAACGTTCTCTGGATCTATAGCAAGGTTCCTCAATACCTATCTTTTTGACTTCAGAATATGGTTATGCTGTTTGTTGAAGGCAAATTGAGTTGTTCGAAGTAGAATCCACTTAGGTCAGGAGAAAAAGACTGTCGTAAAGTCCCGATCAAAATCTCACATTGCTTGTCCACCATGGGTATACTTTGAACACAGTCTCATGCGTTATTTCCTTTCTTTGCCAAGCACTCACAATACTATGGTAAGGAGCTAAAGATCTTTTTTCTTACTTGGCTCTGATAAAATAGCTTTGGCACCCTCACCCTTCCTTACTGTTATCTCTGCAGAAAAGAGAAGTCCCCAAATTCACTTTCCACAGATACATTTAAGCCATTTGACCTTCCCTGATGCCTCACAGAGAGGTAGGAAAAAACACATTGGAAACATACCTGGGGACTCTCTTACATGATGAATGAGGATTTAAAAAATTGTCCACCTTAGCTGTAAACTGTACTTGCTGGGCCAGTTGAGGAATTAAACTGCCATCTTTCATCCTATTGAGCTGAGATTTCTCTGTAGTCAGAACTGCCATCTTGACCTTTCTTCTCACATTTTTTGAGTTATTCACTCCCCAGCTCAGCCTCTTTGATTTGAAATATTCAGATCTACCTTTTTTTTCTTTTTTTTCCTGAGGATAGATTTCTTGTTTACTCCCTAGCATTTTCTCATGCCATTGAACTGCATCATGTGCTAATAAGCTTTTTACTGTGCTAAATTGCTTTGTTTCTGTAGCTGATTTGAAGGCAAAAAGGCCCTAGAGGGTGAAGGGGAAAAAAAGAAACATTCTAAAGTAATTAGAATCATTACAGCAGTTGAAAACATTGCTTGCCTAAAACTGTAATATTTTTCTCAGGAGATTTTTTTTTTTTTTTTTTTCATTCACTTTTTGCTTTACAATAATTCATGAGGCTGCAGGGTCAGTGTTTGCAAAGCAAATGGTGGCTGCTAGTTTTTCATTATAAATCTGAGTGAGAGGCATACACTGGGAATTTTAAATGCATGCTTGTGGCCAGCATGTGCTTATCTAGCTCATCCTGTATTTGGTTCCACTTGTGTTATCTGCCTTCATGACTGTCTGAGCCGCAGGCTTAGCAGCAATTCTGATGGGTTTGAAACGCATAGTTAAAAACCAATATTATGACAAAGATGTAAAAATCTATTCATTAGAAATGGTGAGTTGTAGACATTTCTTTAATCAGAAAAAAAAAAAAAAAAGTAAATGCGGCAGTTATAAATTGACAGTTATGAAAAGATGATTTCTTCCAGAAAAATATTACTTCTTTGGTTCTTGTGCAATGAATTAAATAGCACTTTAAAAAAATTTTGTTTTGTTTTGTAGTTTGTTTGTTTCAGGTAAATTTTTCAAGCTGAGTAGAAGTCAATGAAATGGAAGAGGGTTTACAATTTTTTCCCCCATAGTCTACCATTCAGCATTCAACCAGGTAGCACATACCTGCTTATGCCTAAGTGGATTCAGATTTTTTTTGCAAAATGGTTGCCCACCATTTGCTTGTAATGGGGTAGGCAAAAATCCAGACACTTTTTGACACCATTGTAGGTCTGAAAAGCTCCAAGAAGTGGTGGCTGAGGAAGAGGGTAGGAAAGGAGATTGATCAGTCCATACTTGAAATGCTTTCTCTATTGATTGGATTAAACATCCATGGGGAAAGCAGCAGTGCAGCTGCATTGCTGCTGAAATGTAGTCATGCCTCACAATGAAGCTTTCAACATATATACATTCCCAGAATAATATTAAAATACTTTTCCTTTTGGAATATGTTATCTAATACTACTACTTAACTTTGCTACCATCGTAAGGCAAAATACATTAGCCATAATTTAACCTCTTTTTTTTGATGACTCATCATGAATTTTACAAGTATTCAGTAATTTGTAGGCATTCTGAATCTTTGCAGTGTTATTTGTTTGGTATAGAAACTAATGCCTCCTGAAATGATGGACTTTTATGGTACATATGACCAATTTTGGACCTCGGGTGTGGTGCTGCACGATCAGCACTGGACTGGGAACTACAGGTTGGTGGTTTAAACCCAACAGCTGCTCCTCAGAATCTCTAAACAGGGTCTCCAGGAGTCGAACTGACTCGACAGCACTTAACAAAAACATGACCAATATTTAGGATCTTGTATCTAGCTACTAGCTTTTGTATTTTTCTGTGATAGTCATAGGGCTATTCTTTAAAATTGCATGATGGGTAAGTCGATTTCCAGGTATGTCAAAAAAGATGATATGGAAAGTATATTGAAAATCAGTATAATGATAGGGTGACCTCCTCTTGTGGAACAAAGCACATACATTTTGTGGTATCTGTGTTGTCGCTTTGGAAGTGTGCTCCCTTTTGGACTAATTGCTGGGTGTTGATATTCAGTGAAGTGGGGCATCATAGTTTGTGTTCTGGCTAAAGGGGATGATGCCTGCAGCTGGGAATAAACAATCAGCAAACTCATGAATCATGCGCAGTTTATTGTGAGATATTCATATATGAGTTCAAAATTATTTGGCTTGATTATAACTGCCACTAAAGGGAAATGTTGATTGAAGCTATAACCGTTCAAAAAAATTTAAGTTGCACAAATTCATAAAAATGTTTTTGTTTACTCATAGGTGCTGTACTCATGACTTCATTGGAGATAGAATATATTGCACAATGTCAAAAAAGAAAAAAAGTTGACAGCAGGAAAGCCATCAGGAAATTGTCAAATGTATTTGTTAGTGATTTTTTCCTAATTTAGTGTTAAACAGTCTTCAGTTACATGCTTGGTATTAGTTGATGGGCATTTTTTCTTTTTCACAACCATTTCCACTTCTTGTATGTAATGTTATTCCTTCTTCACTGACAATCCATGAGGTCTGGATTAAATTGGCCAAATAATAAATATAATTTTTTTTTCTGAATTAAACATCTGTTCTGTCTCAGACATCTGCTTCATGTCACTCTATCACTATTAGAACAATTTTCTCTGTTTCCATTCCTTACAGTGAATAATATGACCACCATAAGCACCTACATTTTTGTAATTCTTTTTCAGCCCCAAAGAGACTGAATCAACTCTTGACCCCAATCTAAATTGGCAAGCATATATATGCACAAGTCTGGACTAACCAACTGTTGAAAAATTAGTGATATTGTTGCACAGAATTATTGCTTCCACTGAATTCATGAATGGACATGTGTGTGTGTTTGTGTATTGTGCGTGATGTCCTCCAAAAAGGGGAGGTAGTTTACCAAAAGCGGCATGTCCACACTTCCTACATGAGTGTAACAGGGAAACAACTATTGTTAAAAGACATCAAAGCTGCCTAAAACCTGTAAAATGTTTCACATGCCCCTTCATTAAAAATATTGGTGGTAGAAAGTGAGGCTGAGCTATATAGTAATCTCTGTTTGGATTTTAAAGATTGTTCTAACATAGCTTTCTTGTCATCTTGCTGCCAGTGAGAGATAGTACCTGTAGAAGTGTATATAGAAAGAATGTGATAAAATGGATATGTCTCTTGGATTGGCAGGAAATCTCAGTTAAGAGCAAGACAAATAATATTTAATCTCTTCTCTTCCATAGAGCTGAATAACTATTGACTTTCCCTCTCAGTTGATTGTAAAAGGCTCTCTGTAGTAAATTGAGTGTATGTCTAGGGTGGGTGGCTCACACAGTCTGAATGGCAGTTCTGCACTGAAACATCTCAACGAAACAGTAATCAATTCTAGTGAATCCCAAATACCTTCCCCGAACTAGTGGCAACAGTAGTTTCCTGAGTCTGTATTTCTGGAGATTGCTAGACTTTTCAAAAAGACTAGTGATTGGTGATTTGAGATTGTTGTTGTTGTTAAGTTCTGTTGAGTTGGTTCCTACCAATAGCGACCCTGTATAGGAAACCCTGTACAGGGTCGCTATGGGTCGGACCCGACTCGATGGCACTTAACAACAACAATAACAATAGGGTTTCCTAGGAGAGACTGGTGAGCTTGAACAGCCGACCTTGCAGGTTCAAATGGCTTTGCAGTCTGGTGCATTAACCCACAGTGCTACACCAGAACTCCGATTTGAGATTACCACACTTCTAATTGTTCTTAACTATTAGTCACTGGTGTGGCGCTGTGGGTTAATGCACCAGACCGCAAAGCCATTTGAACTGTAAGGTCGGCAGTTGAAGCTCACCAACTGCTCCTAGGAAACCCTATACAGGGTCGCTATGGGTCAGAATCGACTCGATGGCACTTAGCAACAACAACAATTAGTCACTCTGTGGATAGTACTCTGCTCACATTTGTTGTTTCTCTCATTTGTGCAACTTCATTCTATTTCAGACTCTGTATTCGCTCGTATGATTCTGTGTTGTTCATTTTAATTGCCCAATACACATTTACTAATTGAATAAAAACAGGTGTATCTGCAAAAGACAAGAGAAAACATCTTCATCTTTTTATGTGTCCTGGAATTCTTAGCTTGATGTAGACCTTGCATGTTCAGTTAATACATAGTGGATGAATGGAGAAAAGGATGAAAATAGATACATTTCAATGTTCTTTTGAAGCTTTATTTAGAAAATAAGCACAATGTAGCCATTCCTCCAAGAACTAGGACTAGTCATGGGAATTCAGACTACAACATTGTTATTGAGTTAACGTACATGAGATCACTTGGTAAATGTTAAAGAGATATTATTGTTATCACAAAAGACAACTCCAGACTCACCCAGACTAAAATATTTTACATCTGTAGTGTTCTTACAAATCACAAAGCACTTTCATGTATCCTTCTCAGTTTTCATGATACTTCATGAGGGTAGTAGTTTTGTTATCTCCATTTTACCTATGAACAAACAGGCCCATGAAGAGAACTCCATTAGTTTGAGGTCACGTTTTTTATAGTGAAGCTGATGCTTAAACTCTGTTTCACTCAAACTGCCACAGTAGAGCAAATATCCTGTTGTAAAAATTGTCTATTTGAATGAACAACAGTGCTTCTTATTGAAAGTGTTACAGAAAGAAATCAGGCACCCATTTATTTGTTTTCTGAGAAGAAATTAACCAACCAACCCATAGCCTTTAAGTTGTGTGAGAGTCCCGTGCTAGGTGTGGAGGTCTCAGGTAAGAACTGAATGGCTGAAGAGCTGAGGAGTACGAGTTTCTCACCTCTCAGAATGGCCTTTGTAGATGGAGATCTCAAAGTGGTCACCTAAACGTGTGAAACTTGCACCAGCAAGGACTTCACACCATGATAGAACTCAACAGTCCAGGCAATGAACCTCATATTTTACTTAAATTTAAATAAGAGAATTAGGAAGTAAACAGTACAGGAACCCACATAATATCTCAGTCATTGTGGTAGGTACTTTGGAAACAACACTCTGAATTAGAAATTTATTAACACCCCTCCTTCCCTTTTAAGAAAACAAAACAAAAAAACAAGCAGCCAGCAATTCTGGTCTTAGAGAAAATTCGTAATTTGTGTAAGGACACAATGTTAGTAAATGTCACAGATGGCATTTCTGCTCTCACAATTACTTCTTCTAACTTATTTTCTGTTTAAAATATTATATGAGGTGAAATGTTATATAGTATTAATGAGAAAACAAACTCAATTTCAATTTTAGAGAAATATATTAAAATAAATGAACATTTTTTTATCATTGTTTTCCTTTTCTAAATCTTCACCTTTTTCTTATTAATTCATTCTTAATATTCTTA
>NW_006408750.1:4433451-4439179 GCF_000296735.1 Chrysochloris asiatica
TTATTGTTGGTGTGAGATGATATCTCATTGTTGTTTTGATTTGCATCTCTCTAATGGCTAGTGATCGTGAGCATTTCTTCATATGTTTGTTGGCTGCTCTGATTTCTTCCTTAGTGAAGTGTCTGTTCATATCCTGTGCCCACTTTTTAATTGGGTTATTTGTCTTTTTCTTGTAGGAAATCAATAATCTTATCCCCATCTCCTTTCACCAGACTTTTCTAGACATGATGAAAACTATTCAGTGGGTATTCTACCTTTCCCCACACACTCTGAAATTAACTCCCTCTTGAAAACTTTTAAGTCAGTCACTTCATACCTTTATAAACATCCCACACACACCCATTTTAGGTAGCCAATATCTACGTCTCTATCTACCCTTTATACAGAGGAGATAAGATTGATCCTTGATGTGAAGACTCCTTCCCTCTCAGTTGGTATTTTGAGCTACTGCATCCATGAGTATAGGTCAAGTCCATCAAATTGTAGCAATTTATACTTGTTTCCTTTATCAAAAATTGTTTTTTATCTTCCTCTAGTCAAGATCTGATCATCAAAACTAGGTTGAATGACTACTATCTACAAGTTTGTGTGTTCTTGTGCATATCCCTCAGTTCATATTAGTTGGATGCTTTACACTTAGCTCTAGCTCTCTGTGGCTATGTCCTTGTCCATGGGCTCAGGAGCCCCCAGGTCTCACCACACTTTGGAACAACCAGCCCTTCCTCTTTTCTCTCTCATCTCTAGGTCAATGGGAGTCTATGTAATGTGGTCAAATTCAGCCCATATCTTCATTGCTGCCTTTCCCCTTCTTCTACTTACCAACTGACCAACATTGTCACCAGCAATCTTACATGCCTGTTTCCCTTTGAGTTTCAGTCTTAGAGGGGGATTTGTCCTGAAGGGATTTGATTGCTTGCTTTGAAGACTCCCCAGTGAACAACTTGTGTGTTCTTGTACTAGCCAATCAGACTGCCATTTTTGTTTTGGATTTTTGCTGCTGGTCTTTCTTTCATGAAGTATTTTCTGTTGCTCTATCTGTTCCAGGCTGGTCTGCTTGTCATTTCAAGTGGGAATATTCTACCTCAGAAGGTTTTGGGTGGGGCTCAGGATTACACCGAAGGCTCCACAAGAAGTGTATTTCACTGGGCAACTTCTAGAACCCCTTTTAGGTGCAATGTAACATTCTTAAACATCTACTGTGTCTGGGATACACATTTTAAGACACATTAAATACATCAATGAACAACACAGGAACCTGATTCTCATGAAGCTTATATTGTGGTAGTTAAGTGTCATGTGTCTGTTCCAACTCATAACGACCCTATCTAGAGTTTTTGAGGAAAGACTGGTGGGTCTGAACCACCTCCTTTATAGTTTGTGGTCTAGTGCTTATCCTACAGCACCACACATATCATTCTCATGAAGCTTTTATTGTGGTGGTGGTGGTTATGTGCCATGGAATCGGTCCAGACTCATAGCAACCCTGTATAGGGTTTCTGAGTCTGTAAAGCTTTATGAGAGCAGAAAGTCTCATCTTTCTCCTGCTTTATCGTGTTGTTGTTAAGTGCACCACAGAAACCCTGTATAGGATTTAGGAGGAGCAGCTGGTGAGATTGAACCACAGACCTTGCAGTTCAAAAGACTTTGCAGTCTGGAGCATTAACCCACAGTGCCACACCAGGACTCCTTTATTGTGATAGAAGACAGGAATAGACAAAATGATAGATGTGCTCCTCTATGTACATACATCTGTAGAAGTTTCTGAGCAGTGATAAAGAAAACTAAGGTGGGTGAAAGCGATGGGAAGTAGTAGATGCATGTGGGCCATTCTACATAGGATGCTCACAGAGGGCTTCTCTGACAACTACAAGAAGTTAGACTCTGAGTGTAGCTTCTTTCTTTCCTTCCCAAGAAGCATGCTGACTATTGCAGCAGATAAAGGGAATCTACAATAGGTGAACATCCTTGCTCTGCAAGTAAGTCATCAGAAATAAAATATTGCTAAAGATAGAATAGAAATCATCATATGAAGAGCAGTAAAGATAACCCACTGCCATCAAATAAATTCTTCTTCATGGTGTCCGCCTGTGTTTCATAGTGGAACGGTACACCGTAGTCTTTCAATTACTGTAATCTTTTGATAGCTGTAAAGGTTAATCAACAAGGCATTGTTTTATGGTCCAATTGGAGGATTCAAAATGCCAACTTTTGGTTAGTATTGTTGTTGTTAAGTGCTATTCTGACTCATAGCAACCCTATATAGGGTTTCCGAGGAATGGCTGGTGAGTTTGAGCTGCCCACTTTGTGGTTCAAACTGACCTTGTGGTCCAGAGCATTATCCTGCAACACCACACCTGGACACAATTGGTGTCACTCAGGGACCTAAGAAGAATGTATTGGATATAACATATAGACATACTGATACTGTCTTGTTTTTAACAACTTAGTCAGCCTTTTCCAGCTATCCTTTCTGTTAATCATAAAAAGTTTTAGGGTTGTAAGTTCGAAAATGATTTGACCCTTTCCCTGTTTGAGAGATAGAAAAGTTAATTTCTCTTTCTTTTAAATGCCTTGGTATATTGCTGATTAAAATTGGATCCCAGCATGTAGACTATCTCCGAATGTGCACTATTTCTATGGTGCCTCTTGAGGATATTCATTACCCAATCTCATATTTTAAAAAATTCTTTTGTCGAGACTAATGATTCTTATCATTTATCTCTGAAGCTAGTGGCTACACACACTTAATATTTTATGCAGCTCTTTTATATGGATGTGAACAGAATTAAAGCCAATCTAACTAAATAGTTCATTTCGTGTGTGTGTGATAAGTTTTCATGGCTATCTGCCCAGCCATAGAGTTTTCCTTGTCTCTGTATCAGACCTACTTAACACTGATTTTAATTTCCTTTTTGAGGACTGGGAGAAGTGTACACTGGGGGCACCTTGTGGTAGGAACTGGAAATTGTGATATATTCAAAGCAAAAATGGATAGGTGGAGTTGGAACCAATGGAAAGGAGAGAAAAGAGATTCTGTGTTGGAAGAGAGGGTATGTGGGCATTGGGAGTGGAGGTCATTTTCACAGTGACTGAAAATCTAGTCATAAAACACAATTATTCACAAGAAGTTGTTCTGAAACAAGCACTAGGTGGATTAATCACACTTTGTTGTTGTTGTTAAGTGCCATCGAGTCGGGTCCGACCCATAGCGACCCTGTACAGGGTTTCCGAGGGTCTAAATCTTTACGGGAGTAGAAAGCCTCATCTTTCTCCCGTGGAGCAGCTGGTAGTTAGGGCACCACTAACTAGTGCCCTAGGTGCTAATGGTTAAATGCTTGAGCACTAGCTGAGAGGCTGACAGTTTGAACCTAAGATGCCTGAAAGAAAGGTCTGGTGATGTGATGCTGAACACCTGGGATCACGATGAGTTGCAATCACTAAACAGCAACTGGTTTGGTTTAGTTTACGGCACCATGGTGAAGTTTATCTTTTGTGTTTTCATCCCTTTCCATTTCTCTTTTTCTTCTTTTGTGTTTCTTACTTTTGTTATAATATGGTTAGTGTCTTTATGACCCCTACATCATTCTTTAAGGAGCCCTCGTAGTGTAGTAGGTTACTAATGGGCTGCTAACTACAAAGTCAACCATTTAAATCCACCAACTGCTCTCAGGAAGAAAGATGAAGCTTTCTGTTCCCATTAAGATTTATAGCCTTGGAAACCGTACATAGTGTATGTAGCTATGAGTTAGAACTAATTCTAGGGCACACAATCACTACCATCACCTCCAGAACCTCCGTTCTTCTTTCTCTTCCTCCATATTTCCCTCCATGAAATTCCACTCAGATTTGCTCGGCACTCCCACTAAAATTTTTGCTCTCATCAACATAAAAGCTTCCTGAATGCATTCTCAGCTAACTGGTATATTGTATCATACACAGTCTCTAGCATACAGTAAGTTCTCAACATATATTCATTTAATAAATATGGTCATTGTTTAATATTTGTAACCCCTATAAGTCATCACTAGTGTTCTGTAAAGTTTCCTTGGAAACATGCCTTGGAGTGAACTAATGGTGGTGATTTCAAGGTCCTTAGAGATATCAGGAAAGATATATTTATAAAGCTGAACTCTTGATGAAGTTCTTATTTTGACCAATCAATTCCTTTGGGCAGAGATTCTGAAATGAACAGTGAGACTGAAGGTCATCCTCTG
This sequence comes from Chrysochloris asiatica, assembly GCF_000296735.1. NCBI lineage: Eukaryota > Metazoa > Chordata > Mammalia > Afrosoricida > Chrysochloridae > Chrysochloris > Chrysochloris asiatica. The sequence goes on from NW_006408750.1 coordinate 4,437,666, forward strand.
CATATCTATTCAGAATCTGGCCCAGGTGTTTTATTAATAATTTCCCTTTCATTAACACTGTCCCCACATGAATACTGCTAAGGCTGACCTTCTTGAATCAAGAGACAGGATAGCGTGTGCAAAGAGAAGCAGATGCACGGTCGAGAGTCTCTAACTCACCTTCTGTCTCTGCCCCTCACCAGCAATATAATATGAGGTGAGTCTCTTCATTTCTCCTAGGTTTCATTTTTTCGTTGTAAATCAGTAACTCTGTTACCTGACCTACCTACCTTGGATTTGAAGGAGCATTTGTCATAATGAATGTGAATGTTTTTATAAACTCTGAAGTACAGAAAGAGTTATAAAAGCATGTTTAATTCTTGCATTTGGATCTCTATTTTCAACCCACATTAGTAGCTTTCTGCTATACAAATTGCAACAAAGGCATCCTCAACTGATTTTTGATGTTTATCAGACATTAGTAGTAGAATCAACTTGTTCATGTGGTAGTTGAGTGCAAACGGGCTTAATGCTATGTATGTTGTTGTTAAGTGCCCTTGAGTTGGTTCTGATCATAGCGACCCTATTTACAAGAGAACAAAAAGCTGCTTAGGCCAGTATTATCCTCAAAATCTCTGCTATGCGTAAACCCATTGTTGCAGCCACTATTTGAATCCATCACATTCAGGGTCTCCCTCTTTTTCTCTGACTATCCACTTTACCAACCATGAAAATCATCTTGAGAGACTGGTCTCTCCTGATAACATGTCTGTAGTACATGAGATGAAGTCTAACCATCCTCATTTTTAATGAGCATTCTGGTTTATTTTTCCCAAGACGGGTTTGTTCATTTTTTTTGCAACCCATGGTATATTCAATATTCTTTGCCAACACCATAATTCAAATACTACGTATATGTAAGTTGTTGTTGTTGCCAAGTGCTGTCAATCAATTCTGACTTTTAAGGACTCTGGAAAGGGTTTCTGTGGAGCAACTGATGAGTTTGAACCACCGACCTTGCAGTCCAGCACATAATTCCCTTGGGGAATTTACAGAGGGAAGAAAGATATTACATAAACACACAAATGACTATAATTATAAAATTTAAAATGAATGTATGTTAGTTTCTATGAAAAAAGAAAACAAAAACAGAACTCCAAGGTCAGTGAGAGAGATATGGTGGTGGCTGTTGGCTGTGTGCTGTGGAGTTGGTTCAACTTATAATGACCCAGTACTGGGTATCCGAGGTTGTAAATCTTTATGGGAACAGAATGCCTCACCTTTGTCTCATGAAACAGCTGGTAGTTTTGAACTGCTGACCTTGCGGTTCGTAGCCTGATTCATAACCACTACGCTACCAGCGTTTTCAGTGACTAGCGATTCGGAAGTAGTTTGTCACTCTTTCTTCCTAGTCTGTCTTTGTTTGGAAGCTCATCTGACACCTGTCCACCATGGGTGATCCTGCTGGTTATTTAAAATACCGGTGGCATAGCCCTCAGAATCACAGCAATTCAAACCACCACAGCATGACAGAC
>NW_006408750.1:4439279-4440530 GCF_000296735.1 Chrysochloris asiatica
AAATATATTAAAATAAATGAACATTTTTTTATCATTGTTTTCCTTTTCTAAATCTTCACCTTTTTCTTATTAATTCATTCTTAATATTCTTAGATCTGTCAGTTTTTCATGAAGATTTTTTTTTTTTTTTTTTTTTTTATTATCCTCAACTCTGGGTTTGAGGCTTGAGTACACAAGTAGATTCATCTATCAGTGAAAAAGCAAGCTTCTATTCATCTTAACCCTAAAATTGTGATTTATCACCCTCTGCTAGTTGTGCTTACCAGAGGGAGGTACGTTTTCAGCCTCCATGCTTTGAGGTAGAGTAGGATTGTTTCTAAGGAACTCTGGTGGTACAGTGATTAAATTCTCAACTGCCGACTGGGAGGTTGGTGCTTTGAACCCACCAGCAGTTCTGTGGCAGAAAGATGTGGCAGTTTGCGTTTGTAAAGATTGTTGCTGTTGTTGTTGTTAAGTACCATCAAGTTGGTTCTGACTCATGGTGACCTTCTATAGGGTTTCTGAATAGTGACCGGTGAATGTGAGCTGCCAATATTGAGGTTAGCAGTCCAGTGTTTGTCCTGTAACACCATACTAAATACAATCCTGGAAATCCTTTGGGGCAGGTCTGCTTTGCTCTACTGTGTTGCTGTGAGTTAAAATCAACTCTATGGCAGTGAGTTAAGTGTTTTGGGTTTGGGTTGTTTCTGGGCAATGATATTTAATTGTGATTCTCCACCTCTTTTTCCTAGGTATGCAGAGGCTGCAGCAAGAGGAAACATTTCTATTAATTCAATGTAAATTTTTTTTAAAAGTTTTTATTGTGAATTGAGTGATAGTTTACATGGGAGAACATTGGTTTTACATTCATCATTCCATTGCAATGATAATAATCTCCTTCATGCATTATTATTCAAAAGTATTTGCTTCTATTTCCTGGTTTGTTTTTTTGTTTATTTATTTTTTTGTTTTTTGTTTTTTACGTTTGGGATATACACAAACACACTTAGGAATATATAATCATTTAAACAACCAATAGGCACATTCTTTTCTGGAAGCCTGCTTCCTGACCGCCAGCACACATCTTTTCTCTTTTCATGAGTTTAGAGTCTTCAGCTGCTCTATCTCTCCAAGTCATCATATCTTCCTCCATTTCTGGTGACGCTGCTTCTCTAGATAGGGCCCTACATTCTGTTCATGCTCTTCTCCCTTGATGGTCCTAGGGTCCTCTGTTCCTGGAATGTAAGATTGACTACTCCCCCCACCCTTTTT
>NW_006408750.1:4450695-4459445 GCF_000296735.1 Chrysochloris asiatica
TAGTGAGGTTGGCCCAGGATCGGACATTGTTTCGTTCTGCTGTGAATGGGGTCACTATGAGGCATTTCCGACTCGATGGCACCTGGCAACAACAACAACAATGCTACCAGAGCTCCTAGAGAGATATGAGGGAGAGTGAAATCTTAAAGTTGAAGGAATGGATAGGAGTAAATCAACCAGGAATGGAGGAAGTATGCCATGGTAGAGGCACATGGAAAAAGCTTAAGAAATTCAGGAAATATAATGAAGACCAGAATAGCTTTGATTAAAGAGGTACTGATGGTGCTGTAACTGAGTCAGATAGTGAGGAAAAGAAAGAGCTCTACAGGCAGGCAGGCGTTATATTATGAGAATCCTTCAAATGATGGTAAAGTTGTTAAATCTTATTATACGTTCGGTGCAACATCAGTTGAGTATATTGAAGCATGTGAATGATATGAATTCTAGATTTATGCTTAAAACAGGACAAAACAAAACATAAAAAGCCTCACACTCTCTGGATGCTGTGTGAATAAATTGTTAAGTGCAGTCGAGTTGATTCTGACCCATAGCGACCCTGTATAGGGTTTCTGAGGAGCAGCTGGTAAGCTTGAACCACTGACCTTGCAGTTCAAACGACTTTGCAGTCAGACATATTAGCCCACAGCGCCACACCAGGACTCCAGGTGAATAGATTAGAGGTGTATATATGTGCAAACAGATAGATTGTTGTTGTTATTAGATACCATAGAGTCAGTTCCAACTCATAGGAACCCTATGTACAAGAGAGCAAAACACTGCCTATTTATGTCCCATCCTCACAATTGTTCTTATGTTTGAGCTCATTATTGCTGCCATCATGTTAACCCATGTCAATGGAGGCTTTTTCTTTTTGCTGACCTTCCACTTTATCAAATATGATGTCCTTCTCAGAGACTATTCCCTCCTTGATAACATGGCTCACCTTCCTTGCTTCTAAGGAACATTATCTCTGTCCTTCTTCCCAGACAGACTTGTTTGTTCTTCTGGAAGACCATGGTATTTTCAGTATTCTTCGCTGATACCAAATGCAAATGCATCAAGTCTTCTCCATTTTCCTTATTCTTTGTCCAACTTTATTTTCAAAACATATGAAACTAATGAAAATGCCATGGCTTGGAGCAGACCTGTCCTAGTCTTCAAACTAGCATCTTTTCTCTTCAACATATTGCAGAGGTCTTGGGCAGCAGATTTCTTGGTTGCTGCTTCCATAAACATAGATTTGGAATTCAAACAAAACAAAGTCTTTGATATCAGTCTTTCCTCCATTTATTGTGATGTTATGTATAGGCCCAGTTTTGACTAGTTTTGTTTTCTTTACATTGAGGTGCAATCCATACTGTAGTCTTTGAACTTCATCAATAAGCATTTCAAATCCTCTTTGCTTCCAGCATGCCAGGTTGTGTCACCTGCATATATGTATCGCTAGTTGCTAATGAGTCTTCCTCTAATCCTGAAGCCACATTATCTTTTATATAATCCAGTTTCTGAAATTATTTTATCAGCATACAGATTAAATAAATATGGTGAAATGTTACAAAAACCCTGGTCCATATCCTTCCTGATTTTTAAACCATCCAGTGTCTCTTTGCTCTGTTAGGATGAATGCCTCTTAGTCTACATATAAGCAGTTAAACAGGTATATTGTTGTTGTTAAGTGCTGTCAAGTCACTTCTGACTCATATCAACCCTGTATATGGCTTTGGAGGAGTGGTTGAAGGATTTGAACCACCAACCTTGAGGATAGCAGTCCAGTGCTTATCCTACTGTGCTATACCAGGACACTAAATACAGGTAGGTAGACTGAGTTTATTGCAATTGTCCAAGCAAGAAATAGAGTGATTATAATTGTCATTGGTGCTATTCACCACACATTTTTGCTCTTTATTTTTACTGGATACAGAGTGAAATATCATTTCTAATATCCTTTTAAAATTAGACATGAACTTTGGAAACTTTCTTTAATTGTGATAAATAACTTGTGTGACTCTGGGAAGTATAAGAACAAGTGTGTGCCTTGCTCTGTTTCCTTTATTCTCTCTTGTTCAAGGTAGCACATGCACACATGAAACCTCCATCATTGCAAGCCCCTGAATGACTATGATTAGCAGACTACAACCCTGTCCCCCATGACTAATATTGAATATAATGTAAACAAAGAGTACACTTTTGCTATGTACTGTATCACTGCTGTTTTGGAGTTGTTTATTATTGCAGCAAAAGGTGACTTGATTGGTACTATGCTCATACATGAGCATGTTGTTGTTGTTAAGTACTGTGGAGTTAGTTCCGACTCATAGTGACCCTGCACAGGGTTTCCAAGGCTGTAAATCTTTACGGGAGCAGAATGCGTCATCTTTCTCCCGCAGAACTGCTGATAGTTTCAAACAGCTGACCTTGTGGTTCACAGCCCAATTCATAACCACTACGCTACCAGAGCTACATGAGCATATTAGTTAATTTAGAAATAAGCATCACAGTTATCAAATATGTTGCAATATAATGAAGAAACCTGATGAACCATTGGTATTCTTCTCTATTGATACATATATCTAGTCTGAGTAGTTCCTGCTTTATATCCTGATATAGAGCAATATTCTTATGACATTAATTTAGTGAAATAGGTCAATATCATGGTCTACACTGCACTGAAACACTGGCAATAAACAAGGTCCAGAAATTGACCAAATACCAATTAAGATGTTTCAACAATCAGATGCTCACTCACCTGTGCCAAGGAATTTTTAAGACCAATATCTGACCAACCAACTGGAAGAAGTCCATATTTGTGCCCATTCCACAGAAAGATGATCCAACAGAATGTGGAAATTATTCAATAATATCATTAACATCACATGCAAGTAAAATTTTACTGACATTAATTCAAAAATTGTTGCAATAGTACATGGACAAGGAACTGCCTTAAATTCCAGCCGAATTCAGAAGAAGACTTAGCAGGATGGATCTTGGATGAAAGAATAGAATACCAAAAAGATGTTTACCTGTGTTGCTTTGACTGTGCAAAGGTATTTAAGTATGTATATCATAACATATTATGGATAATATTGTGAAGAATAAGAATTCCAGAATAATTAACGGTGCTTATGTGAAAACTTATATAGTCAAGATGTAGTTGTTTGAACAGAATAAGGGAAACTTCGTGGCTTAAAATCAGGAAAGGTATGTGTCAGAATTGTATACTTGCAGTACGCTTATTCAATCTGTATACTGATCAAATAATCTGAAAAGCTGGGATATATGAAGCAGAATGTAGTATCACAATTGGAGGAAGACTCATTAGCAAACTGCAATATGCAGATGACACAACCTTGATTGCTGGAAGTGAGGAGAAATAGAAGCATTTACTAATGAAGAACAAAGCATTTACTGCAGCCTTTAATATGGATTACATCTCAGAATAAAGAAAAAAATTCTCACAACTGGACCATAAGCAACATGATTATAAATGAAGACAAAATTGCAGTTGTCAAGAATTTCATTTTACTAAACAAATCTGCTGCAAGATTTCTTTAAAGTATTAAAAAGCAATGTCATTTTAGGACTAAGATGCACTTGACCCAAGCCATGGTATTTTCAATCACCTCATATGCATGCAATAACTAGACAATGAATATGGAAGACCAAAGAAGAATTGATACCTTTGAATTACATTGTTGGCAAAGAATATTATAAATACTATACACTGCTATGACAACCCTCTACTGACAAACAAATCTATTTTGGAAGTGCAGCCAGGATGCTAGTTTGAAATAAGGATGGCAAGAATTTATCTTACATACTTTGTACATGTTAACAGAAGAAACCAGTCCCTGGAAAATGGCATCATGTTTAGTATGTTGTTGTTAAGCGCTGTCCAATAGGTTCTTACTCATTAAGACACTTTTTAGAGTTTCTGAGGTTTTTCAAACCTTTGCAGGACTAGATAGCCTCATCTTTTCCCATGAAGCAGCTGGTAGCATGAACTGCTAACTTGTAGCTCACAGGACAGTGCTTATCTTATGGAGGCACTGCACTCCATATCTGTGGTATTATTGTGGTTTTTTGGTGCTATCAAGTCTGTTTGGACTTGTAGTAACCCTGTATAGGGTTGAGGCTGTAAATATGTTCAGGCTGTAAACACGTTCAGGAACAGAAAACCTCATCTTTCTACTATAGAGTGGCTAGTGGGCTTGAACCATTGACCTTGTGGTTTGAAGTCCAATGCTTATCCTGCAGAGTTGCCATTTTCTCATGTTTGGTAGTGGGTCAGCAAAAGAGAGGAAGACCCTCAACAAAATATATTAATACAGTGATTTCAACTAAGAATTCAAACATAGGAACAATTGTGAAGATGGTACAGAACTAGGCAGTGTTTCATTTTATTGTACATAGGGCTAGTGTGAGTTGGAATAGATTTGAAGGAACCTAACAACAACAACAACAACAATTGGCCCTTTAAGAATCTTTGTAATTATTTATGTAACCCTTTTCTTCATATTATGTATATATCACAACAGATTAAGTAGAAAAAAAAATGAAATATTTGGATAACTGTGCTCCCTAATTTATTTTTAAAAGTGGAGGTGATACTTCTTGAAAGAAAGACAAGCAGGAAAAAACAAAAACAAAAATGACAGTTTGTTTGGCTACTACAAGATCAAGCCAGCCGTTTGCTGGGGAGCCATCAAGGCAAGCAATCAAGTGCCTTCAGGACAAACCTCCCTCCAAGACTGAAACTCAAAGGGAACATATGAGCAGACATGTAAGCTTGCTGGTGACCATGTTGGTATGCTGGTGAGTAGAAGAGGGGGGAAGGCAGCAATGCAGATATGACTGAGTTTGACCATGTTCCATAGACTCCTATTGACCTGGAGATAAGAGAGAAAAGAGAAAGGGCTGGTTGGTCCAAAGTTTGGGGAGACTTGGGAATTCCTGAGCCCATGAACAAGGACCTAACCACGGAGGATTACAGCTGAGAGTGAAGTGTCCTGCTAATATGAAGTGGGGGGAGATGCACAAGAACACCCAAACTTGCAGATAGTACCCATTTGACCTAGCTCCAATGGCTTGATAATCACAATTCAACTAGAGGAAGATAAAGAAATTTGATATAGGAAATAAGTATAAATTGTTGCAGCTTGATGAACTTGACTCATGTAGTAGCTCAAAATACCAATGAAGAGGGAAGGAGTCTTCACCTCAAGGATCAAGCCTATCCACTCTGTACACAGGGTTGATAGGAATGGGCAACTTAGACACTGGCTACCTAAAATGGCCATCCTGACCTCTAAGGAACAGTCTGACTACACTTCTTCCAACATGGATCTGTTTGTTCTTTTGGCAGCCCATGACACTTTCAATATTCTCCTCCAACACCATAACATAAGCGTGTCAATTCTTCTATGGTCTTTCTTATTTACTGCCCAGCTTTTGCATGCATATGAGGTTATTGAAAATACCATGCCTTGGATCAAGTGCACCTTAATCCTCAAGCTGACATCTTTGAGTCTCTGGAGAAGGATATCATGTTTGGTAGGGTGGAGGGTCAGAGAAAAAGAGGAAGACCCCCAACAAGATGGATTGGCTAGGTGGCTGCATTGATGGACTCACGCATGACAACACTAGTGAGGTTGGCCCAGGATTGGGCAGTGTTTCGTTCTGCTGTGCATAGGGTCACTATGAGTCAGTACCTACTCAATGGCACCTAACCACCACAACAACCTAAAATGGGGTGGGCATGGGCTATAAAGGCAATAAGTAGCTGCCTTACAAGTTTTCAAGGAGTTTAGTTTCAGAGTGTGTGTGGGAAGGTAGAATCCCCACTGAATAGTTTTCATCTTGTCTAGATGGGTCTGGTGAAAGGAGATGGGGATAAGATTCAATAGTGAATAATTGTTCTCATGATTAATTGTGATCATCACAACTGTAAAGGTCGAACTTTTGTAACATAAAGCTGGGAGTAGTTAATCTAACATTCCAAGAACAGAGGACCCTAAGACCATCAAAGGAGAAGACCATGAATGGAATGCAGAACCCTATCCAGAGAAGCAGTGACACCAGAGATGAAGGCAGAGATGAGAGCAGGGAGAAATAGAGTAGCTGAGGACTCTAGACTCTCATGGAAAGAGAAAGGCTGTGTGCTGGTGGCCAGGAGGCAGGGTTACAGAATGCGCCCTTTGGTTGTTTAAACAATTATATATTCCTGTGTGTTTTTGTGTTCATAAAAAAACTCCGATGTTCTCACATGTAAACCACCATTCAATTCAACAATAAAAGTTCTTTAAAAGGGAGAAAAATGTGGTACTCTGTTCCCATAAAGATTTACAGCTTTATAAACCATATGGGACAGTTCTACTCTGTTCAGTATGGCTTCTGTGAGTAGGAATTGACTGGATGACAGTGCATTATCAGCTTGTCAGAGGTCCCTGTGTGTTGAAAAATTGTATTTCCATATGACTACTAACCAAAAGGCTGGTGGTTTGATCCTACCCAGCAGTGTTGAGGAAGAAAGGTCTGTCAGTCTGCTGTGACAGACATTTAACCAAGAAACTGTATGGAGCAGTTCTACACTGTAACACATGTGTGCTTGAGATTAGGTATTAGGACTCTTTTGATCATAAGGGACAGGAAATTCAACTCAATCTGATTTAACCAACAAAGATTTTATTACCTCTTGTAATTGTAGAGATCAAGGATAGGTGCAGCTGGAACCAGAACCTCAAAATGATGTTCTTAGAACCTTGTATATCTCTCTCTCTTGTCTATACTCTTTGCTGCCCACATGATTCTCATGGTCAAACAATGAGGGAAGAGCGGGTTCCCAAGTTATAAATTTAATTCTAGTTCAAGAAAGAGAGATGGTATAATGAGCAGGCATGAATAAGTAAATGTAGAAACTTTCTACCTTGAATAGTTATCACACAGAATTTTTCAACTATAGCTCTATTGACATTTTTGGATGGATAAGTCTTTGTTGTGAGGGCCTCTCTTACACTTTGTGGGATTTTAGCAACAATCCACAACTTTACTCACTAGGAACCTGTCTAGTCATTATAATAAAAAATGCCCCATGTGAACAAAATCACTCCTGGTTGAATAGTAGTAAGCACAAGTTGTTATTGTTGCATGTTATTGTTGTTGTTTTTAGCTGCCTTTCTTTTGAGTTGGCCCTGATGCATTGCAACCCTATAAACAATAAAATCAAATGCTGCCTGGCCCAGCACCATCTCCAAGATCAGTTTTGGATTGGACCAGTATGATTCATAAGGTTTTCATTGACTGGTTTTAGAAAGTAGATCACCAGACCTTTCTTCATAGTCTGATTTTCTCTATAAACTCTGCTGAAACCTGTTTTCAGTATCATAGCAATATGCCACCCTCCTGTAGATTGTGCTAGACTGCAAAGTCAATTTGAACTGTAAGGTCGACAGTTCAATTTCACCAGCTGCTCCTTAGAAACCCTATACAGGCTCACTATGTATAGGAACCTACTAAATGTCATTAAATGACAACAACAATTGACAACAGATGGTGGCTGTGCTTGAGGTACATGGATCAGAAATTGAGTCTCAATCTCTTACATGCAATGTGAGAATTCTTCCAATGAATGTCTGATAGCCCATGTACTATGTACTTAATACTAATCTATTAATTTAAACCTTTAAACCATCATGTGAAGAAGCAATCATTATTTTCACTATTTCCATTTTATATATGAGGAAACTGAGGGGAAAATAAGACAACTGGCCCAAGGTTACTTAACTAGTAAATGGCAGAACAAGAATTTGAACCTGTATAGTCTGGCACCAAAAGGATGCCTAGTGGAACAATACTTAAGTGCTCAGCTACTAATCAACAGCTTGGTGACTAATATTCACTAGTCAGCCCCCAAAAGAAAAAACAAAAAACAAAAAACAAAAAAAACCTTCTCCTGTAAAGGTTCACAGTCTAGAAAACCCTATGGGGAAGTTCTATTTTGTCCTATATGGCAAATGAGTTGTGATGGGCTCAATGGCACACAACAGCCATCTGGTACCAAGATTCTCTTTTTAACACAGCTTTCTACTGCTTCCGTGATATGCAAAAGAACAGAGCAATACATTGAGGGAAAATTGTTAGGGGCTTTTCAATGCTACATTAAGAAATTTGAATTTTCATTAGCAATCTAAAAGATACAATAATGTGCTTATGAGCAGCATACATAGGATCATGGTAGTAGTCATGAGATAATTGCAATAATTGGAAAGAATTGCATCTTAAATTGTTTAATGAATACTCTTCGGTTCTATCACAGATTAGAATGCCTCGTCTAGAAACAGAGTCTATATTTTGTTTTTTGTTTTTCTCTAGGGTTGAATTCCTTGCTTTACATTAAGCTGATGTTCAAACAATGCTCTATAGAAATCTACTGATGGGTTTAACTGGCAAAATTAACCACAATCAGGAATGCTAAGGAAATAGATGGGTTAAGATTGAATTTGGAGAGTGTTTTCCAGATATATCTTCTCAGTTATTTTAGAAAATATATACATTTTTTGAATAATAGTGGTATTAACTGGGCTTCCCTATAGGCGCATGGATATTATCCTATCACTTATAGCATTGTACCTCATGACTGATCGGGATATGTTCTTTTTGACGATGAATGCAACACCATTCTTTTTCAATTTGTCATTCCCTGCATAGTAAACCATGTGGTTATCAGATTCAAAATGACCAATACCAGTCCATTT
>NW_006408750.1:4460220-4496883 GCF_000296735.1 Chrysochloris asiatica
CAGGATCGAACATTGTTTCGTTCTGCTGTGCATGGGGTCGCTATGAGTCGGTTCCGACTCGATGGCACCTGACAACAACAACAACAACATACATTTTTTACATGGTTAAATGTGTTATTTTAATGGAGAAAGGATGCACAATAGAATAATTTAGTAAAGGCTTATAATTTGAATTTGATTAAAAGATTTACTTCACTTAAACAGTTTATTCAAATTCCTGAGCACAACTTCTTGGCAAAGGAGGAGATGAGGGTGTGCTCAGCTATATTGAACAATTATCTCTACTATTTAATATCATGAGGGAAAAAAAAACAAAGAAAACCATAAAGCTTCACAGCACTTGAGACATTGGAAAGACCAATTAAAACCTTATTTGTTAATGATGTATGCACAATCTTGGAGCAACAGGGCTCTGGGATACAGGGATTGAGAAATGGTTAGAATGGGGAAAAGCGGGGAAATAATGTTAAGATGCTGTCTTTTGAATCTTGGTCTCCCTGCATACCATTATAAAACAGACACTTGAGGGGGAGAGAAAGGAATAGCCAGAAATATCATCATGGAAAGCTGTGAGTGTGACCACTGAAGAAGGCTTCCTGCAGAGCCACTGGAATCCTTAACCCCATCCAGAATCTTCTGAGGTGGGAATTTTCCACTTAAAAGGACAAACAGACCAGCCTGGAACAGCTAGAAGAACAGAATACACTTCTTAAAAGAAAGACCGGCAGGAAAAATACAACACAATATAGGCAGTCCGACTGACTACTACAAGAACAAGCAAGTTGCTTATCCAGGAGACATCAAGGCAAGTGGTCAGGTCCCCTCAGGGCAAACTCCCTTCCAAGACTATGGGAATACAGTGGTAATACAGGCAAGGTGAAGTGAGGGAAAAACAGCAAGGAAGCTGTGAGCTAAGCCCTACAATGTTCAATAGACTCCTGTGAACCCAGGTGGTGACCTGGTTGGCCAGTAGTGCAGCAAGACCTGGGAACTCCTGGGTCAAGAGACAGTGATATAGCCACAGAGGACTAGAGTGGAGAGTGAAGCACCCAGCTGATAAGAAGAGAGGGCATTGCATAAGAACACCCACACTTGCAGATAATACCCACTTGACTTGACTTCAATGACTGAATGATCAGAGCTCAACTAGAAGAAGAAAGAAGAGGAAAAAAAAGAGTAATCTGATACAATCTGATGAACTTGACCTATAATTATGGATGCAGTAGCTCCAAAGAGGGAACAAATCTTTACAATGAGGATCATTCCCACCCCCTCCATACACAGAGTAGACAGGGATGGGCAACTTGGACATTGGCTACCCAAAGTGTGGGGGCTACAAAGGCAAGAAGTGACTGGCTTACAAACTTTCAAGAGGGAACCTAGATCCAGAGGGCATGAAGGAAGGTAGAATATTCACTGAGTATAATCCAATCTGTTTGGGCAGTGCTGATGAAAGAAGCAGATAGGTCTCTTGTGATACAATAATGAATAATTGTTATGAGGACTGATTGTGAGGGTTGGAAATGTAAAGGTAGACATTTTGTAGCAAAAGGAGGGGAGTAGTTGACTTTGCAGTCTAGGAGCGGATGTCCCTGGATCCATCAAGGGAGAAGAGAAGCAGTGATACCAGAGATGAAGACAAAGACGATGACATGGAGAGATGGAGTGGCTGGGGATGCTAGACCCAGAGAAGGAGAGGGGCTGTGTGCTGATGACCAGGGGGCAGGCTTGCAGGATATACCTTTTGGTTGGTTTTTGATGCATGGAGGGAATTGTAACCATGGAGTTGAAATGATATACGAAAGGATGAATGTAAAGCTAATGTTCTCCCATGTAAAACTATCACATAATTCACAATATAACATTTTAAAAAATCTTATTTGGTCTGATATTAGAATTTTTAGGGTCTGAGAAAATAGTTTTTGAATGGACTGCTTGGACAACTAAAGGGGAACTGAGACAATTGGACTGAAACTTTAAAACAGTATAGCATGCTTGGTAGAGCATGTTTGGCATGGGTTAGTAGGGAAAAAGAGATAGGAAGCCCATAAGTGCATGCCTAAGAGACAGAAAATATTGGTTGATTCTTTGCTGTTGTCTGCCTGCCTGTTTTGTACCCATTAATTCAAGTCTACCAGCTGCTCCGTGGGAGAAAGATGGGGCTTTCTGCTCCCGTAAAGATCTACAGCTTTAGAAACCCTTCGCAGGGTCACTATGAGTTGGAACTGACTCCGCAGCAAACCATCACACACAACTATATTATAGAAGAGAGTTGTCTCATATGTAAAGCACTGACCCATCCCAACAGCCTGTGCTCTGGAATTTAAGTGCTTTATAGGCTGCAACAAGAACAGGAAGAGTTAATTGCAGACGTAATTTTGTTGGAAGAGGCAGCTTTCATTTCACATTGATTTTCTGCATTCTCTGTGCCAATTTGCAACAGCTTGTTTCACAGCCCCACATTTGTTTAAAGCTCTTTAACAGACTGATTCTTTTTTTTTTTTTTTTTAATGCCCTTTTTTTTTTTTTTTTAAAAAAAAAAAAAAAAAACTTAGGAGAACATGGCTTTGCACGTGGCTGGGAACCCAGATAAGCCTTTCTCTCTAGAGACTGTGATTGGCAGCTCCCCCTATCGTGCAGATGTGAAACGGCAAAAGCTAATTTTCCCAGGGACTTTATAGTTTCTATTACTATCTGTCATTTCATATTGATGCTCTTTACAGCCGTCTCCTTCCTTGCCAGATGGAATTCTGCCTACTCATTGGGTGTCTATTTTTTGCCATTCATGGATCATGGCAATGTCAGACAATATGTCAGTAAACTCCCTCCAGTATCCTTTTTTTTTTTTTTTTCATGGTCAAGGCAATCAACCATCTCCAGGTCTTGTGTGAGCAAAGAAAGGACAAGGCCAGAAAGTCCGTGTTCCTTAAGGAAAGTTGCCAGGGATGGAGAAGAGATGAATGTTGCTGACAACAAAAATGAATCATTTTATTTCCACGGCTATTCTTTGAAACTGAACTATAGTGACTATTGACCTATGTGAACAATTATGGTATTTGTATATGTCCAGCTAACGTTGTTAGACAGTTCTCTTCTTGATGAGGTGACAGCTCACAGATGGAAACAAGGCTTGATTTAAGCCAGGGTGCTCAGAGTGTGGTCCTAGGTACAGCAGCATCAGTATCTCCTGGAAATAGTTAGAAACGCAAATTCTTGGTTGCAACTTAAATTTTACTGAATCAAAATTTCTGAGGTTGGGGACCAGTGATCTATGTTTTAAGAAGCCTTCTGGGTGATTCTGATGGTCAGTAATATTTTTAGAACCACTGACAAACTAAAGTGAAAACTGGAGAATTGGCTTTATCATAGGAGTGTTTTTTTAGTTGGATTGATAACCCAGCTAGTTCTTTCAGTTACCTATTTTCTCAACTACAGGCTGATGCTGATCAAAACATAATTATACAGATTTTAAGAAGTCCATTTTGCGTCTTTGTTAAGACTTGAATCCAAAAGCACCCCAACCCCATCCTCCAGTCATTCTCTCCTTGGGAAATTTGCTCGGCTTGTTTTGCAGATTTCCTTTGAAACATATTAGAGGTCTTTAATCACTTTTATAATTACTAGTATGGTTGTTGTTGGTTTTTCATTCTCTCCTATATGGGGAAAATAACAGATTGCTTGACTTTTATTTATTTTATATTTGTATTGTATAAACTTTGTACTCTGGAGGAAAAAGGAAGTTGCTGAAATATATTTGGGGGTTGGTGTTTCTATATTTGATTTACTGAACAAGCCTAACTTATGGGATGTAATCAAAATGGAAGTTTATTTTCCAGGTCCTGGTGAGGCATTGTAGGATAAGCACTGCACTGCTAACCACAAGGTTGTTGTTGTATGCTGTGGGGTCGGTTCTGACTCATAACGACCCTGCACAGGGTTTCCGAGGCTGTTAGTCTTTATGGGAGCAGAACGCCTCATCTTTCTTCCGCAGAGTAGCTGGTAGTTTCAAACTGCTGACCTTGAGGTTTGCAGCTCGATTCGTAACCACTACGCTACCAGATTAGGCAATTCAAATCCACTACCAGCTCCTCAGAAATTCCATTCAAGGTCACTATGAGTCAGAACTAATTTGACTGCACTTAACAATAACAGCAGTGTTTAAAATTTACTCTCTCAAAGGTCTTCCTTGCCTTGGTAGGAAAGCCAATAGAAGCCCTCTTTAAAAGTTTGATGCAACAAAGTCTTATAGACACTTTTAAAGGTCAGTAGGTCACAGTGTGCTTCTTAGGTCTTCTCCCTAACCCCATCTGTATTGGAGAACCCCTAATACACCTCTTTATTCTTTTGCACTAATACTTTCCTTACCCAAGCACTAGCAAACCATGATTATACCCTCAAATTCTGTTAAAGTCCATTCATAAAACTTTCTCTTTAAGAATTTAATATCCTCCCAGATAATCCATTTGGACAGAAGTCAATCAATTCCAGGTTGACTGGTTCTCTTGTCTCAATGTGACTCTCATCTGGACTGTGGGAAACTCTCAGGCATCCTTAGCTGGTAGCTGTGGCTGAGTGATAACGATGTAGGAGTGACTGAGAAACCTGCTGCTCAAGTTGTCTGCCAGCCTCTTGCTAACTTTGTAGATAGATCATGGATTAGCAAATGATAGCCACTGGCCTCTTTCTTAAGTAGATGTTCATTGAGACACAGCTACACTCATTTGTTTATATATTGTCTATATGTTTGCTTTTGTACTACAACAGGAAAGAGACCGTATGAATTGCAATGACTTGATTTTCTATCTGTCCTTTTTCAGAAAATGTTTTCTATCCCCTACTATAGATTTCCTAGGGATAGAAGGGCAGAGTAGAAAATGCGAAGTCAGACCCAGACTGTTGTTAAGTACCGTCGAGTCAATTCTGACCTATAGTGACCCTGTATAGGGTTCCCAAGGAGCAGCTGGTGAGCTTGAACCTACAGTTCAAATGACTTTGCAGTCTGATACATTAGCCCACAATGCCACACAGGCCTCCAGACCCATACTACTTCACATTAAAATACAGGGATTTATCAAGCTTTCTAGAAAGTTTTCTTGAAGCACCCCTACACTTCTCCTTTTAAGAAAGGATGTAGCTGTATGACAACAACTCTTTCCAGGAAATCTCTCTACAAATCCATCCCTTTCTTTCCAACCTCTGACACTTTTACCCTCTTCATATGAGATGTTTAAGAGCCATATATCCAGTCTTGGATACCTACTTAGAAAACACACAGTTTGGATCTGCTCCCTCACTTTGATGTCTGAAATTTATAGCCCTAGATCAGCATCCAACACCCCATGATTTACAATCAATGACATTTGACTTCAGACAGTTAAATAAAACTCAAATATTATACGTGGGTTTTGATTTGCAGGAGGTGGAAAAACTACTTGTGAGATAAATTACAACTCACCTATGTGTTCTTACAGACCATTGAGTCAGAGGCTAACTACAAAGCTCTATAAAATCTTTTACAGATACCTTATCCAATTAAACATTTTAGTCACTTCTCAGATCCACGCAGGCCTTTCTGATGAAACCTAAAATATAATATTGCTAACAAAAAATCTAAGCACTGCTGTGTCTCTTGCAAATAGTCTCAAGATAGGTTTTTTGCTTATCAAGGCTCTTATGTGTCATGAAAAAGTCATCCTGCTGTCTAATCTCTAACATGGATGAGATATAAACTGATTTGTAATACTTGTACTATGGGTCAATCAGTATTTTGTTTATTATTTACTATTGTTATTAAAAAAGATCTCTGGTAGAGTAATGAGTTACCAGTTGGGCTGCTAACCACAAGGTCGGAGTTTGAATCTACTAGCCTCTCAGAGAGAAAGATGAGGCTTTCTGCCCCCTCTAAGATTTATAGCCACAGAAACCCTGTATAGGGTTGCTATGAGTCAGAGCCAACTACAAGGCACATAACCACCAACACCATTGTTCTTAAAGTAGCATAGTAGATTATGAGCTGCACTGCTAACGGCAAGGTCAGTAATTTGAATCTATCAATTGTTCCTCAGAAGAAAGATGAAGATTTCTTCTTCCATAAAGATTTACAACCTTGGAAATCCTATACCAAGTCACTATGAATTTTAACCAACTTGGTGGCACAACCACCATTGTTTTTCATGGAGTCTTGGCGTGGTGCTGTAGGTTAAGCACTGACCTATTGACCACAAGATCGATGGTTCAAACCTACCAGCTACTTCTTGTTGTTGTTATGTACCATGGAGTCGGTTCCAACTCATAGCGACCCTGTACAGGGTTTCCAAGGCTGTAAATCTTTATGGGAGCAGAAAGCTTCATCTTTCTCCCACGGAACAGCTGGTAGTTTCGAACTGCTGACCTTAAGGTTCGTAGCCTGATTCATAACCACTACGCTACCAGCTACTCCTTAGAAACCCTATATGTAGCATCACAGTGAGTTGAAACTGACTGAACAGCACTAAACAACAACAGCATTTTTATGAATATATTAGCATTGTTGGGATAATTTGTCTTTATTATTTTGGAAATGATGAAGGCATAGGCTAAAGGTCCATGAAAAAATCTATACCCCATGCTGGTAGAGAGAACACATTTCTGATTCCCCTTGAAATAATCTCACCATTTCCCCCCCCCCCCCACACACACACAAAATGACTGTTGAAAGAACACATTATATGAAGCCTTAAATCCCAGACCTCATTGTGCCGACCTGGTTGAGTCACTATGTAGATGAACTCGTTTGATGAGCAAGTAATCAAGACACCTGAGACATATAACCATAGTTTTTTTTTTTTTTTTTTTTTATGTTTTTGCATTCTAACGACCTAAACCTAATGAAATATGTGGTTAACTTAGTGACTTGGTGCCTTGCCAGGAATGGAAATACCACTGCAAAATCCATTAAATATATTTTGGTCAGCCACTGGCTCTCTGGTAGGAACTAGGTATTTTCTTAATTTATGGTTTTAAAAATTATTCAGTAATGGGTTTACTGCTATGTTTCCTATATCAATGGCATGGTAGTAAAATAAAAGGCTATAATGAGAAGAGCTGTATCTGTTATTATTATATATACTTTATCATTTTTATTAAATATTGCTTTTCCTCAATCTTATTATATTTATGCCCAGTCTGATTTATTGCAGGGAGACATGATTATGAGCACATGCTAATTTGCATAGTTAAAGTACAAGCCAGTTTGTGAAGAGAAAGCAAGAATTTTCTTTACTTCATTGCTAATTCCCCCATTAAGTCCCTCCAGCATGAACTCTAGAAATATTAGCTATTTTATATCCCTAAGTTGTTTTTAAAATTTATTCACAAGTTTTGAAGCTTGACTAGATGTGAAAATTCTTCCTTCTATAAAAAAGGTTTAGAGTAGTTATACAAATAAGCTCCTGGTATAAATACTTTTGAATATATTACACACACACATACACACACACACACATTTATATAAATTTTCTCCAGAGAGAAACTCTGCTATAGATTTTCCTGTTTTAACTAGATATTTATACTATTTCTTACAGAATATTTTTATTTCTTTAAGATTTAAGAAAGATCTACATTACACCCCTCCTCACTTATCAACGTGACTAAGTTCTAAAGAGCAGGTCATTATGTGAAAATTGGCATTATGGGACACTTCAGTGACCAAACATTCTTCAGACTGTGGGAATCATTTCAGAAAGAGTCTCTTGGGACTATTCCCACCCCTGCTGCTGTCTGGAACTTGGACATCTCTGGTCTATGACTTCTATACTTTGGGTAGATGGATTGTATTGTACCATTTCAAGTCACACAGAGATCTGACTGAGTGATGATTTGTAACCAGGAGGGGACCTGTCCTACCCTGCCCAATGGATTTCTTCCTCTCCATTGAAATGCCCACTTACTCAGGTCCACTGCTTGCTGTCTCTAGTACCCTCAACTGCACAAATGGCAAGTCTCTGGGTCTGTGGCATAGTTATCACTGTACATTCTGTCTGTGCCCCTCTTCCACCTGCTCACAGACTCTTCTTCCAAAGGCACAGTTTTGCTCAGATGATGGTACAGCCACAGGCCTGTGGGCTCATCAAAATTAGTGCTCATGTGCAAGTGAATAGCCTGAGGCTCCAGCATCCAGTCTTTTTGTTTTCTTCTCTAACTTTATTATTATCCAAAACTGAAGAGAGGATGTGGATTATCCAAGTTCTCCAAAACCTAGGACTCTGGAGGAAGACACTTTCTCATTCAATCTACAAGCGTTTTCACCTGGCTTTAAGGTGATTTAAGTCAAATTTTTATTAATGTCATAAACGCACAATGTCAGATAACGAGATAGTGGATAAATGAGGAGAGTAGGTGTGTTAACAGCCACTTAGACTGTTACATTTCAGTAATCCCTTGCCTTTATGTTCCCATACTATAACTTTTAGCTCTTTAACTAAGGGGATAAAATATGAGAGTCTTGATTGATTCTTGTGATTTAATATCTCCAAACACACATCTCTAAGTACTGAAGGAAGTGGCAGCAAATACAGAGGAGCTAGGGTACAGATCTGTGTTCTCCGGAAGCAAATATTGACTGAACTCCTATTATGTGCAAAGCATGATGCTTGATGTAAGGGAGTGGCTAAAGATTAAAGCAATACAGTTGCTATTCCGTTAGCCTCAGGAACATGTACGACATAGATGTGCTCTTTTATCTAGGTTGTCTAACATATGTTTCACAATAAATTATCCTATGCCCCCAAGTTATCTCTATATTATTCATTTTTTTTTTCTATTTCCTAAAGTATAAGCAGTCCACTGTTTACTGGGAAGTGTTTCTCATGAAAACTTTTGTGTACTTTAGTGTTAGAGCAAAACCTGTGTGTTTTTCTGCTTATATGCAGAAATATGACTTCTTTTACTTTCATACTTTTCCTGTCTGGTTATTTCTTGAGTTTGTTTTTAGTAAGTAAAGTGGTTGTGTTTTACATTCTTCTACTGTAGTTACTAATTGCTGTTGTTAAATGCTGTCAAGTCAGTTCCAACCCATAGCAACCCTGTAATAGGTTCCCAAGGAGTAGCTGGTAAGTTCGAACTACCAACCTTGCAGTTAGCAGTCCAGTCCTAATCCTATTGAGCTACACTTGGACTCTTACATGTGTTCAAGTACAACCATTTGAATAGGTAATGAAAAATTATAAACACTTTTCTCATTTAAAAAATCAAAATGAATATATATTTTGATAGCCAGCACTGTAAGATCAACAATGGACTGACTGCGAACCACAAAGTTGGCAGTTCACACCCACCAACTGCTCCTCAGAAACCCTGTACAGGGCTGCTTTGGGTAGGAACTGACTCCATGGCACTTAACAACAACAGCAACACAATTCCTATCTTTCCTCCTATGCTCAATCTTCATTCTTTTTTTAATGATAAGATTAAAAAAAATACAGAGCTGCAATACTTCTTTGGTGCCACTGGAAGGGCAGAGAATAACAAAAGGAGATGAATATACAGATATCATTGTAAGTTTTTGCTGTATTCATGAGAAATTAATTTCTATGTGCAAAATTGTGTTTGTTCACTTTATTTTTAACTCAGAAGATTACAATGAATGGATCACATGGACTGAACTACTTGTTGTTGATAAGTACTATTGAGTTAGTTCTGACTCGTTGTTGTTGTTGTTAAGTGCCATTGCGTCGATTCCAACCCATAGTGACCCTGAATAGGATTTCCAAGGAGCAGCTGGTGAGTTTGAACTACCGACCATGCAGTTCAAATGACTTTACAGTCTGGCGCATTAGCCCACAGCACCACACCAGGACTCCTAGGGACCCTGTATAGGGTTTCTGAGGAGCAGCTGGAGAGTTTGAACCACTGACCTTGTTGTTTGCAGTCCAATGCTGATCTGACAGTGCCATACCAGGACTCCAGAGGCTAGAATTTCTCCTTTTGAGACTCCATAAATGTTACATGAAAATCACCAATTATTTCAGCTTTTTCTTTAACATATGCTCCCAAATTCCCTATTCATAATGGTTCAGCCAAAAAAGTAGAAACAGCTTTTATTCTCAGGATTTCTTCTTGTTAAACATTTTTGCTTCCTTATTATATTGATTGTTTTCTGTACATGATACAAATTAACCCATGGCTTATAACAGGAAGTGTTTCTGTCCAATCTTTCTTAAGCAGGGAAAGTAGCTTGGCTAAGTCAGCCAGGATAAAGTTCTTATTGCAGTTGGTACCTGCTGGACAGAGAAGGTCTTTGTAGGGAAGAAAGGGGAGCAGTGAGGAGGCTGGACAAGTGCTCATACACACTTGATTTTGATAGGTTTGAGATCCTTTCTGGTTTGAAACAAGAAAGGAATCCATTGCTCAAGAGAGAGGACGTGGCATCCTGGAACTTTCTGGAAGACAGAAAGGCACAGTTTCAAAGAACAGTTCTTGTGTCATAATTTCTCATCCAGGTTCCAGCTACAGGGATTTTCCCTGGTGTCAGCACTTTGGTCTACTTTCATTATTGGTTACAGTGCTTTGGCGTGTGGAATATGGAATTGTTCTTGGGTGCTATCAAGTGGATTTTGACTTCTAGTGATGTATTGTTGTTGCTGGTAAGTGCTGTGTAGTCAATTCCAACTCATAGTAACCCTGTATATTGTTTCTGAGGAGCAGCTGCTGTGTTTGAACTGCTGACCCTGAGTACCACACCAGGAATAAGACTGTAAATCTTGACATCAGACATGATACCTCATGGATCTTGCAGTCTATGATGGACATATTAGCTGTCCATCTCATAACATTCCAGTGGTTCAGAAGTAGCCCCTCAAGTAAAGGCTCAGGGAGGCTGATATACAGATACTGGAGAACAGTTCAACCTGGTAGAGGAAAGCTCAAATCCCCTGGCATATTCAGTACTTCAGGATATCATTCTTCTTCTTCCAACCAGATTCACTGCTCATTAGTGATTTTAGAAGAGGTTTTCCTGGACTGATTGATCATCTCACAATAGCATCTACAGCAGGAAGATGTTTACTTGAACTATCTTGTTATACTTTCCCTTAGGGGACTAAGTGAACAATGGCTGCCCCTTTCAAAGGATTAATGACAAACATGGTACTTTTGTACCATTTGTAGGCTAGACTTTGTGCTCTGTGTCCAGTGATGTCATCTGTCTGACTCTAGATGAGTGGAGGAACAAAATGGCTTAGCAGTCAAAAACAAAATAGGCCTTGGAGTCAGAGAGCTTTCTCTTCAAATATTAACTTGACTACTTACTAGCCACAAATTACTAAATGTTCCTTTACTTAAAGTTCTCATTATATATTAGGAATAATAAGGGTATGTGTCATTGTAGGATAAGTACTGGACTGCCAACCACAAGGTTGGTGGTTCAAACCCACCAGCAGCTCATTGGAAACCCTATACGGGGCTGCTATGTGTCAGAACCAACTCAATAGCACTTAATAAACAAATAAACAAAAAACTGCAAGGGACATTTGAAAAGCTTCAAATGTCTTCAACGTCATGTGTCACCCAGTTAGTTGTTACATGTTTGTGGCATGATTTTTGTGGTCAAATTCCATTGTCCTTTTGTTAAGGATATCATGTCCCTAAAGATCAAAGGGACAAAAATCCTTATCTTTTTAAATTTGTTTTATACTAACTAGTGTATTCTTCATCAGTAAGAATACACTAGTTAGTATAAAACAATCAAAGAGCACAGCATTTGGTATGGATTACATCTCAATGTCAAGAAAACAAAAATCCTCACCACTGGACCAATAAACAACATTCTTATCAATGGAGAAGAGATTGAAGTTGTCAAGGACTTCATTCTTCTTGGATCAACTATCAACACAAGTGGAAGCAGCAGTCAAGAGATCAGACGACGTATTGCATTGGGCAAATCTGCTGCACAGGAACTTTTTAAAATGTTGAAGAGCAAAGATGTCAGCTTGAGGACTAAGGTGCGCCTGACCCAAGCCATGGTATTTTCAATAACCTCATATAGATGTGAAACCTGCACAGTGAATAAGGAAGATCGTAGAATAATTGATGCCTTTGAATTGTGGTGTTGGAGGAGAATACTAAAAGTGCCATGGACAGCCAAAAGAACAATAGATCTGTTTTGGGAGAAGTGCAGCCAGAGTGCTCCTTGGAGGCCAAGATGGCTAAACTTCGTCTCTCATACTTTGGACATATTGTCAGGAGGGAACAGTCGCTGGAGAAGGATATCATGTTTGGTAAGGTGGAGGGTCGGAGAAAAAGATGAAGACCCCCGATGAGATGGATTGGCCAGGTGGAAGCATTGATGGACTGAAGTGTGGCAACGGTAGTGAGGTTGGCCCAGGATCAGATATTGTTTCGTTCTGCTGTGCATGGGGTCACTATGAGTCGGTTCTGACTCGATGGCACGTGACAACAACAACAGCTAGTGTATTAATTTCCCATGCTTGTTGTAGCAAATTGCTTCAAACTTGGGGGCATAAAACAATGTAGATATATTTACTGAAGGTCAAAAGTTTTCAATAAATCTTAAAGGGCTAAATCAAGGTTTCAAGAGGGTTCCTTCTAGAAGTTCCACGAAAGAATCTTTTGGGGATTTGGAGTCTTCACCCAGCATTCCTTGAATCATGAGTACATGCTTCTCTTTGATATCTGTTTCTATGGTTGAATAGCATTCTTTTTGACCTCTATTCCTCCTGATTCTTTTATTAATACCCTGGTTATTACATTTCAATATTCTTAAGTTAATTACATATGCAAAGTCTCTTTTACCATGTAAGATACTAGATTCACAGGTCCTGGGTATTAGGAACAGGACTCAGATATGGTGGTCTGGAAACCCTATGGGAAGTTTTTCTCTGTCCTGTTTAGGGTAACTGTGAGTCAGAATCAACTCAGTGGCAGTGGCTTAGGATTTGGTTTGGACATTAGGACATTAACATCTTTGTGAGGCTACTATTGGACTTACCACATCTAGATGGTACCTTTTCCTCCTTCTCATCCCTCCTACCCCCACAGCAGAACTTTTTGGTAATTAGTATAAAAGCATAAACCGTGGTACTAGAGGTACTAGTGTGCTGCTGTAGGAATAAACACTGGACTGCTAGCCATGAGGTTGGCAGTTCAAACCACCAGCTGTTTCTCAGAAACCCTCTACAGGGACTCTGTGAGTTGGAAACAACTCACCAGCATTTAGCAACAGCAGCAATCCCATTCTAAGTTGGTAGAACAAACTCAGGATCCAGTTCCTGTATCATGTGCATCTACAAGGATTCAGAAGCAGTGTGAATGTCAAGGGATAAGGCCAGGAAGCAGTACTATGCTATAACCTCTGGTATGTACCTCTGAAAAGACACACAATAAAGCCCTATCTTTAACAGGTAGAACTCTTATCTTCTATTTTAAAACATGGTCTAAGGAATGTCTAAGGCTCTCTTTGATCCATTTAATAACAGGACCTGTTATGGGTTAGACTGTGTTCCCCAAAAGATATATTGAAGTCCTAATCCCTGCCACCTGTGAACATGATTTTGTTGGGAAATAGAGTCTTTGAAGATGTTATAGACATGAAGTCATACTGGAGTAGGGTGTCTGTAATCCAATATAAGTGGTGTTCTTATAAAAGAGGAGAACAGACACAAATGGACAGAAAGAGCAGCCCTGTGAAGATTCATCTATAAGTCAAGAAGTACCTGGAGCTACCAGAAGTTGGGAAACAGAAAACGTATCTTCCCCTAGAGACTGGAGAGAGTGTGATTTGGCCTATGTGTTGATTTGGATTTCTAACCACCAGAAGAACTATGAAACAATAAATTTTTGTTAGAATAAACTACTCAGTTTGTGCTATTATGTTATAGCAGTCCTATGAAACTAACACAATACCTCTTTTGTAAAAAAGAATATAAGAGGATGGAAAAAGGTGTTTATAAAATGTCCTTTTGGCTATTCCTTACCCAATGGAAGAAGAAAAAATGTCATTCTTTATGAATTGAAATAGAAACAGAGAAAATAGAAGAGAGGTTCCTCGATCATGATAAACATTAAACAAATATTAATCAATGTTGTTATTATATGTTTGCTATATTCTGCCTCATCTCCTCCCCCAGACAGTTGCTTCTTGGCTATCCTTCATTGTCAATGAACATTTTTCTCCTGTAAATTGGGGTAAGATGTATATATCCTTTTTGTAAGTATACTACTGATGAAGATTATTCTTCAACCATAATTTGGGCATGATATGGTCTTTTCTATCTGTGTCGCAGGGACACTAGAGCATGATATATCTGAGTAGGCAGATATGGACATGCTTCAGAAAGTCAAAAGCAGTCAAAATAATGTGTAATTAATTATTAAGAAAATTGGGGAGGAAAAAACAGTGGGCCTTATTCTTTGTTAGATTCCAGAATAGGAAATTTGGCATGGTGTTATGTTAGAGCATTCTATTAGGATCTCACCATGGTACAGAGGGAGTCCTGGTGTGGCACTGTGGGTTGGTTAATGTACTGGATTGCAAAGTTGGTTTAAACTGCCACGTCAGCAGTTCAAGCTTACCATCTGCCCCTCGGAAACCCTATACAGGCTTGCTCTGGGTTGGAACTGACTTGACAGCACTTAGTAACAACAACAACAACAAAATGGTACAGAGGGAGTTTTGGGCAGCGTGGGCGGGGGGTACCTTATACTAGAGACAAAGGTAGATGTGTCTTCCTGATTTTTGAATCCCATCTATATAACTGAATAAAAGTGTTTAAGCTGGTCTGATTTCAGCAGAACTGACTAGAACATCAGAACGGACCAGAGTAAAACAGTAAGAGTTAAACCACACCTGTTGCTGTCAAGTTGATTCCAAATCGAAGAAACCTACTAGGACAGTGTAGAACCTCCCATTAGGTTACTAATGCTGAAATCTTAAAGAAACAACTGTCACATCTTTTCCCCACAGAGTGGGTGGTGAATTTGAACTACTGACCTTTCAGTTAACAGATGAATGCTTTAGCCACTGTACTGTCAGGGAATTAAGTTACTTGGTCACTGTCAATGTCAGGAAGTAATTAAACCAGATCTTACCTGGGTTATGAGTAGAGTCTGGAAACTAATAGGAATATCAATGGAAAATAATGATACTTAGTTGTTATTTATGAAATAGATTATAATAATAAGTCCTCAGTTAAGGAGCTTTGGTAGCATAGTGGTTACGAATCGGGCTGTGAACCACAAGGTCAGCAGTTCAAAACTACCAGTGGTTCCGCAGGAGAAAGATGAGGCATTCTGCTCCCGTAAAGATTTACAGCTTCGGAAACCCTGTGCAGGGTCTCTATATGTCACAACCGACTCCACGGCACATAACAACAAGTACTTTAAGCAATATAATTATCCTCTTGGGAAAACTGAGATTAACTAATCTGTCTAAGATCACAGGTAGTAAGTAACAAAGTCAGACTTTGATTCTAAGGCCTAACTTCAAAGGACAAGTTTTAAATTGCTTCTCTGTAATTGCCTTTGGAAATTAATATTCCATTTTGAATAAAATCCATTAGTTTTTGGTACTTCTTCTGTAAAAGGTAATATGAAAATTTTGGTAAAACCAAGACAAAATGTTATCTGCAGGCTACATTTTGCTGAAAATTAGGGTGAATTCAGGCCAATGAGAATGTCATGAGCTGAAGAGACCTTCCTAGGATCTTGTGATGTTTAGAAAATTGCTTTCCAGGATGCCTTAATCCCTGCTGTCACAGTGTGAATCTCATTTCTCTTGTTCTCTCCTCAGTAGAGATGGAGACCTGCCAGTAACTATTTTTGTAATATGAGACTTCATTGTACTTGAAGACTCTTCTTTAGACCCCCATCTTAGTTATATTTTTTCTTTAGCACATGAGAAGCCTCATCCTGCTAAGGCACAGACTTAAGAGTCTCTGCTTTTCACAGCTCACCAGGTAGTTCTGAACTTGAAACGTCTGGGCCAAGTATCCTAGCAAGCATCATATCTGCAGGATGCTGCTTCCCTGATGGTGCTGGTTTGGTTGGGCTTTTGTTGGAATAGTATGTTGTTGTGTTTTTTTTTTTTTTTTTAATGCAATTGATTGGGACCTCAAGGGACCAGTGGAGATCTCCAGCAGGATGACCCAAGATAATCAGGCTCTCTGCTCAAGCTGTGAGTCTTATCTCCCCCAACTAGCCATTTGGAAGCTCTTGGTGGCACTAAGCCTCATTAGAAGTCCTAGATAATTTTGAGTTTCCAGTGGAGTGGATGAAAAAACTAAGCCAAGCTTGATTCTATTTATAGGACAACTTGGCTGAAAGTGGGGAAGTACTGATACTTTTTCATCCTGGTGAAATATCGAAGCACCTATGTTCCTCACTATGCTGTAAATACCCTGCAAACAAGGCTATTAGTTTTACCAAATAATGCACTCTCCTAACCTTATGTCTGGCCACAGTGGGAATAACTTAGACAACTAGGAAGCACCCTGGGAATTCCCAAAATATCTCAATCTAATGATAGGAAACCCACACTATGCACATCATGTTTTAGTTTACACAGAGGTTGTTCTAGCCCTAACTAGTATCTGGGAGGCAGTAATTGATATTTTCCCATGATGAGACACGATTGATTGGTTCCGTACTTTGTCACATATTTATTGTCACTGAAGGATATTAGTTTATTATAATATTCCAAAAAGGAGGGAAAATGTCCTAAGAGGTCAGAAAGTTATGAGTGACTCTTACAGTGAAAATGATTTCACAATCATCTCTGTTTTAGGACATCTTTTGAATGCCTTGGAAATAATCTATTCTAAAACTTCCATTTATAAATGACAGTATTACTCTCCTAGTTGTCAAAAGGCAAGATTGCCACTACCCCTCTTTATTATCCTATCAGCCAGATGTGCCAGTATGGTTCAACTTGTTCCATAATAACACATACATCACATTGGTGCAAATAATCAAGCAGGCACCTGCTTCACAAAGCTTGACCAATAACATTCATTTAGCAGCAACCACTGGAGGGGTAAGTACAGTCTGACAGAGGATGAAGTATTGAATTGAGTAGAAATGGATTCAGGCAGAAGATTCAGGCAAGGAAGTTCCAAGTAAGGCATTAATGTGACAATAGTACAAGCTTCTCTGAGGACTTTTTCCCTTTACCTACCATCAGCCTCTCTATCAAACTATATGACAGTGAAACTTAGTGGTCTTTTATCAAACTTGATTCTACCCAGTTTGAAGACTGAAATTATCTTATTATTGATGCACTTCCAAATGACTAATCACTCTTTATTTTTAATGACTATTTGATGATCTTAACACAGGGTGAAAGAACGGAATTTGTATTTGATCTTTAAAGGCAGAACTGCTTTCTTGACCCTAGGCTTAGGTGAATAAGTAGGAAGAGGCTTTTGGTGAAGATGATGTAAGATCTTGGAGTATGCATTACACTGTAAACATCATGCCTCTGATAGGAAGGATGATGGTGGGGTGGGAGAGCCAGTTATTAACACAACATGTGTATGGTTATAAGAGTCTTAAAATGTCTATTCTGTTTTTCTGATGTCTTTTTTGTAATCACACCAATGATATATTATGTTGAAATATTAGAATAGATAAGACAGTAAACAGACTTTATTTAGGTTTTCTTTGCAAATGTATTGCTTAAACTCATTAAGTTTGTTTCTAATGTAAAGTAGAAATCTGAGTGCTTGAGTGACAGGGTACTTTTAGTGAGGTTTTAAATTATTAATATTTTGGTATGTATATAGGGAACAAGACATTTGCTGTTTCAACATTTTTATATGTACAATTTGATGACATTAGTTATGTTTATCAGGTTATTCAACTATCATTATTGCTAAATTTTTCCATCACCCTTAACAGAAGTTCAGTGTGACCTAAGCAAGGAGTCCCCCTTTTTTCCTTCCTCTCGTCCCTTGTCATTGCTGCCATGATTGAATTCCGTGGAGTTGGCTCCAACTCATAGTGACCCTGAATAGGGTTTTCCAGACTTTAAATCTTCTCATCTTACTCCTGGAGAGAGGCTGACAAACTGGAACCGCAGTCCTTGTGGTTCATAGTCCAGAGTTTATTGTATAGAGTCACAACACTTCCCCTCTCTTCTCTAGTAACCATTAATGAATTGACGGGAAGATCTCAGCTACATTTTTCTCACTGTTATTCTACTGAACATAGTTGGGATAAAGTATAAAGCCAGAAGCAGAGGGGCTAGTATTTGAATAATATATGTAAATCATCACTGGTCCTGTAACACTCTAGTGGAGACAATCCTCATAGGAATATCATCTTGGGTACTATGTTATTCTTATTGTTGACTGCAATAATTGGTGCAATTTGCAGGGCCTAGCTCCACAGTTGAGGAGCTCTGGTAGCGTAGTGGTTACAAATTGGGCTGCAAACCATGAGGTCAGCAGTTTTGAAACTACCAGCTGCTCCGCAGGAGAAAGAGGAGTCTTTCTGCTCCCATAAAGATTTTTAGCCTTGGAAATGCTGTACAGGAACAATATGAGTTGGAACCAACTCTACGGCACATAACCACCAACCACCACCAGTTCCACAGTTATAGTTTACACCCATATACTATAGGTAGATGGCTCACAGAATACATTCTTATATAAATATGTTTTGCAGATACAGAACCTTCCTCTTGTTTCTAGAAAAGGATTAAGAATGAATCCTCAGCTAGCATAGATTAATTTCCCAAAATTTCACCCTGGTTTCCATCAGTTCAACCATAATTACTGGGATAAAACAAAGTCATGGTGCTTTGGTGGAAAAGGCCTTCATAGAAAGGTAAATAGTTACAACACTAAGGAGCTCGGTGGCTGTATACAGGGTCACTATGAGTCAAAACCGACTCCACAGCACACCACCACCACTTACAACACTCCTTCTCAGATCTTCCAATAGTACTTAAAATAAACCCATACTCTTTATCCCCACCTGCTTGGCCCCTGTCTATAGCTCTAACTTCATTGTATTTGTTGTGATAAAGTTGTTGCTCACTATTGTTCACAATACTCACAACATTCTCACCTCCTCCCCACCCCCCATTGTTTCCACTTTCTTTCCATTTTAGGGCTTTCATTGTTTCTCCAGACCTTCATGTGGCTCATACATTACTGACCCTAGGTCAAATGCCACCTCTTTAGAGAAGGCTTCCCTGACTTCTTTGGTGGTGATGGTGGTGTGCCACTGAGTCAGTTCCAACTCACTGTTACCCTGCAAGAAGCTGTAAATCTTTATGGGAGCAGAAAATCTCATCTTTCTTCCATGGAGTGGCTGGTAGATTTGAACTGCTGACTTTACAGTTATCAGCCCAGCTTGTAATCCACTATACAATGAGTGTTCCTTTCCCTGATTACTTTATACAGTATAAATCTTCATTGTACTCTATTATCCCATTTCTTAAACCTATGCTTTACCTGCTCATTGTGTATCTAAGGAGCCCTGATAACACAGTGGTTTAGGTGTTGTGCTATAAATCCACAAGCCCCTCCACAGGAGAAAGATGAGACTGCATATTCTTGTAGAGTTTTAGTCTTGAAAACCCAGTATAGGGTTGCTATAAGTAAAATTTAACTTGGTAGCAGAGGATATTGTTTTTGGTGTTGTCTATCTAGATCCCTAAGTGCCAAAAATGGTTTGCACTTGACTTCTAACCTAAGGGTGGGCAATATGAACCCTGGTAGCGTAGTGGTTACAAATCGGGCTGCGAACCTTAAGGTCAGCGGTTCGAAACTACCAGCCGCTCCGTGGGAGAAAGATGAGGCTTTCTACTCCCGTAAGGATTTACACCCTCAGAAACCCTGTACAGGGTCGCTATGGGTCAGAACCGACTCAACGGCACTTAACAACAACAACAACAGTAGCACCATGGAAGAAACCTGATTATCTGATGATTCTTTAAATACTGTAAGAAAACATCACGGAGGAGTTCTACCCTACAAAACATGAGGTTTCCATAAGTTGAAATCAACTGCCTGGTAGCAGGTTTAGTTTTGCATTATAGTCTGTCTTCCCTCATAAGCATACACACTTCCTGAGGATAGGATTCTTACTTCTCTTGTTCACCCTTTTATCCCCAGTGTCAGACACATGTATGTCCTCAATCAGTACTTCTGAATGGTTGAAGTTACTAGGACTTAAAAACCCTGTTTTTGTCTGTCTCACCTATCACTAAACTGTGTTGATTCCTAGAATTCTCTTGAACTTAACTTTTCCTTTTGTAATAAAAAGACAAAAAGAAAATTAAACCAGATTTCTAAAATTTTTGTTATTTCTGACTTTAAGAATAAATTTTTAAGCAGAATTTTATTTTCCCACAATTTTACAGGTTAAAAGTTCAAATCAGGGAATCAGTTCTAGGGCAAGGTCCACCCTTATCAGTAGTCTCAGGACTTCCTTAGAGTTCTTTGGTTTGCTTGGTATTCCTTGGTGAGTGTTTTCCCATTGTGGTTTCTTTGGGTCTATTCTAGTCAGTTTATAAGTCAAAAGTGATTAGATTTAGGACCCATGCTCTTCTTATATGATATCATTCATATAGCAACAACAAAATTCCTATATCCAAATTCATATAAACTTTTTGTCATGAATTGGATGAATGTTTGCAAAGCAGATCATCAGTTTTACATTCAACAAATCATACATAACTTCTGGTTATGCTCCACTGAATCTTACTTTGTTGTACGAGCATAAAAGACTACTGTAATGGAAGTGTAATCATAGAGCAGGGACTTTATTCCTTACATTCACATCTGTGAAAAACTCTCATTGTTGAACTTTGAAATAATTCTCGGGATTATTGTATTATCAATTATTCATTCAATAAATATTCTTTGGCTATCTATGGTGGGCCAGACACAGGGTTAGGTTTTTAGGATACAGCAATGAGCAAGATTCTCTCTCTCCTCAAAGTTCCTATGCTCTAGTAGATAAGAAGACAATCCAGAATAAACATTTCAGATTTGTTGTTGTTGTTGATGTTGTTATGTGCTGTGGAGTTGGTTCCAACTCATAATGACCCTGTAAAGGGTTTCTGAGTCCGTAAATCTTTATGGGAGCAGAAAGCCTCATCTTTCTCCCAAGGAACAGCTGGTAGTTTCAAACTGCTGACCTTGCAGTTCGCAGCCTGATTCTTAGCCACTACGCTACCAGAGCTCCTTACTCTACAGTAAGGAGCTCCTATGCTACAGTAAGCAAAAGGGTTCTTGGTAACACAATGGTTAAGAGCTCAGCTGCTAACTAAAAGGCCAGTGGTTAGAACCTATGGGTGTTTCCACAGGAGAAATAACCTAGAAATCTGCTTCTGTAAAGGTTATAGCCTAAGGGAGCAGTTCTATTCTGTCATATTGAGTTGCTATGACTCTGAATTGACTCAATAAGAACACAATAAGGACCATGATAGAGGAGTGTTCTATGAAGTCCACAGGTATAGCACCTACTCCATATATGAGGCATCAAGGGTGTTTTCATGAAGCAGTAACAGCTCAAACAAGACCAGATAGGTAGTGTTCATCACATGAGGAGGGGGAGGAGGGTAAAGGTGTTCCAGGAGTTGATATTAACAGAGGAAAGAAACAGGACATGGTTCAGTAAGTTCTCCAGTTCAGAATGGCTAAAGCAGAAGGTGCAGGAAGGAGATGACTGAGGATCACTGTGTGCAAGACACTTGGAATTCAAAGGATAAATCATATTAACTTATGCATTACTGAATTACTATTTGTTAGATTTTATAGAGCTAATGTTTGTTTTTGTTTTTGTTTTTGTTTTGCTAACAGGTTGCATACTAAATCATTAAGTGCATTTAAATTTTTGTTATATATGACAGATTTTGATATATATTATGTTGCATACATATGTCCCAATAGAATCTATTGGTGTGATAGGTGAGAGTAGGCATGGAAAAAATACTTATTTCAATATTACCTAATCCTGAGTACCACATCTTTCCAGTGATACAAAAGAAG
Organism: Chrysochloris asiatica; assembly: GCF_000296735.1. Lineage (NCBI taxonomy): Eukaryota > Metazoa > Chordata > Mammalia > Afrosoricida > Chrysochloridae > Chrysochloris > Chrysochloris asiatica. The sequence goes on from NW_006408750.1 coordinate 4,482,216, forward strand.
CATTAAATATACATGCAACCCTGCTCTCATTGTACAGAAGCCCAAAGAGACAAAAGATTTATGCAATCACTCCTCCAGGATGTACCACCTCATACAATAACTTTTCAACACAGTAATAGGTTGACAACATATTTCCTTCTGCTTTATTCAGTTATGCAAGTGCCTATCCCAGTTTCATCACATAATATATGTGTGGGGGTAGGGGGGAGGGAAGCCACCCAGGAAACCTCAGAGGTGGAAAATGTAAGTGGTACTTAAATGTACTGGTGTGATGCTGTGGGTTAATGTGCCAGACTGCAAAACAGCTTGAACTGCAAAGTCGGCAGTTCAAGCTCACCAGCTGTTCCTCAGAAACCCTTTACAGGGTCACTAAGGTTTGGAACTGACTTAATGGCACTTAACAACAACAACAACTTAAATGTACTACTAGTTACAAAAAAATTAGCTTATTTGGCTTTTGGTTGCAGAAGATGAAGGCCTTCATTAGAGTCTTTCCTGACATGAGGTCTAGGATGGGTATATTGTTTGGTTTGTGTGTCTGTTAATTTACTCATTCTCTATGAAGCAAGGATGGCAAGTCTTCATCTCTTAAACTTCAGACATATTATCAGTATGAACCAGTCCCTGGAGAAGGATATCATACTTGGTAAAGCTGAGAGTTAAGCAAAGCCCTGGAAGACCCCCAATGCGATGGACTGGCATAGTGGCAGCAGCCATGGGCTCAAGCATAACAATTGTAAGGTTAGTTCAGGACTGGACAGTGTTTCATTCTGTGGTGCACAGGGTCATTATGAGTTGGAACTGACTCGATGGCACCTAACAACAACAACTATGACTGGTATATTAAATCTGTTTCTATAGAAGATATAAAGATTAGTTCCACCTTGCTATTTTATTTGACTCTCATGATAATACTCTTCATAACCTCATATTTAACTAGGATAATTCCAGAGGACCGTTTGCAGAGATGTTGCATTTTTTTCCCTCATGGATATAGAAAATAACACTAGATAATATACTAGATTTTCAAATGTTGCCAATTCCCAACAACAGCTTTATGTGTGTTCCACAGTTGAATTTATTCCTGCTATTCATTCTGGGCTTATTCATTAATTCTCTGACATTTGGTCTTTATCCTGCTTGATCTGATATGTCAAGTTCTTCAAGTTTTCAGCTCATGTTGTCATGGTACTGGAGATTGAGAACTAGGCAATAAACTGTTGGGCAAATGGCATTTCAGAGTTGTTTTTTTTCCCCCTAAAGCCTTGATCATGCCAATGAACACATGAGAAAAAGAGATCTTGTGCTAATCTGCAATACTCTGATAACTTGAATCTTTCATCTTGAAACCTCTAAATGCATCTCTCTCTTGTTTAATAACTGCATAAATTTTGACAGTTGTACATATTTTTTCATTTACAAACTGGCCTACTCTATCTTTTGTTGATTTTGAGGAAAAAAATACATTTATTTTTCAGGAATACATTGAGTTTGCTGTCAAGTATGTTATCAGCCTTCTTTGACAAGACAACAAAGTCCTTGAAGGAGCAGGGAGTTAGAAAATATAAAAATAATTAAAAATAGGATTTTTTAATTACCAGGAATTATAAGATATATTATAATAACATTATCCAATAATCACATCTTCAGGGTATAGTCAAGGTGGAGACTCTCTCTGAGTTGAAATAATATCATGCACATTGGATTTAATATACAAATTTAGAATTTACAAAAATTTGAAGTACTCTCTTTGGAATGGACAGATCATCAATGGCTTTACTCTTCAGTGTCGTCAAATGAACATTAGCCTCTCTGGTGAGCTGACTTTTGCTTGGAGTTCTGCCAGTAGGTCCTTGTGGAACCTTGGGCATGCCACTTTACCTCTTTGGAGCTGGAATGGTAAACCTAAATCACTTTTGTTGTTGTTGTTGTTGTTTACTGCCATAGAGTCCGTTCTGACTCATAGCAACCCTGTACAGGGTTTCTAAGGAGTTGTTGGTGTGTTTGAACCGCCAACCTTGTGGTTAGCAGTCTGGCACTTATCCTATAGTGCTACACCTTGTAGATCCAGCTTATCATGAAACTCAATGTTAGTACTTATCTACAGTGCGTAACAATGTTGAGAAGCATTTCACACCTATAGGACTTTTTAGTGGATTTAGAAGTGATCCATCCAGTTACAAATTAAAATGTCAATATTGAAACAAAGCAAAACAAGATAAAAAGTTAGCTCTGCTTCCAAACTTTCAAGATGTCAGTAGAGGCATTATAAACTGTCATTTCTTCAGTGTCCCTATAGTTATCTCATTCATATTTTTCTCTCCATGAGGTTGACATTGTGTAATATTGTAAAATAAATCTAGCTGCTGATTGATAGTATGAAAATGCCACATGCCCTCAGAATCCAAACAGGTTGTCATGGTAACTGATGACATTTTCTATCCTGCAGAGTATACTAGAAGTACATGACCTGTATGTCCCCGCAAACTGTTTCATGTTATTTTTTGCAGTGGGAAAGCTAGAATTAGAAATGATGTGAAGGTAGGAAGTTATTCAAGTCAAAGACAAGGTACTCTTAATTTTTGTATTCTTAGGATTCATTAAAGTAACACTTAATACATGGTTCATGCATGAATAAATGAACACATATTAGATTATGGTGGTACTACATGACCTTCACCATGAAAAGACTCAGCCAGTTTAACTTTGGCAAAGATTTGCCTTTCACAATGAAAGACACATTTGTTGTTTTTGCAGACAAACATTTACTTACATCTCAGTTTTCTTCTGGAGATCACCATTTCTCTAGTTCCTTGCCAATGGATTTTATATTGAGATTACTCTCAACTATAAAACAGATTATGTGATTTAGCCCTTTTTATCAGAACATTTTATCTCTCTACCACCATTACTGATGTAGAAATACACATGGGAGGCAGGCACATGGCTGAGAGATGAAGGTACACACTCCTTTTAAACCAAGCTTAAATCTGAATATTTACAGGTCTGAAGCTATTGGAAATCATCTTTCTATCAAACATTTCTGAGAATAGAGCCCTTGGAGAAAAGAGCAGGGTCAAAATTTGAAAAGGCATTGTCTGAGTCACTTCTAAAATTAGACCTGCTTTTGGGCTTACCAATTTTATGGGCCAATAAATCCCTATTGTTTGAAACAATTGGGGCTGCATTCTCAGCTACTTGCAACAGAAATCATGTCCATGCTCATAGAAATAGATCTATAGCACCTTTAAGGAATAATGAAAAGAATACTGGTTTATGGACAAACTTTTGATCTTGGACTTTTTTAATTTGGGCAAGTCACTTTATAATAAATGTGGACAATTATCTTGGACAGCTCTGCTTTTCATGGTTTTTAAGAGGAACAAATTTGGCTATATATGTAAGTGATTTAGAAATTATAAAACTTCTGGAGTCTTGGTGTGGCACTGTAGGATAAGTACTGGACTGCAAGATTGGCATTTCAAACTCAACAGCTGCTCCTGAGAAACCCTATATAGGGTCACTATGAGTCAGAACTGACTCAACTGAACTTAATATCAATAACAACAGTACTGTTAGCTACTGAAATTTTGACAGAGGGTGTTTCAATAGATGCTGAAGAACAGTATTGCCTGGAAGCTGCTAAGTTCATGATATTTGTATCACCAGTAGAATTATTTCATGCATCTAGTTCCAATCTAGTGGAACCTATGTAATACAAAACAAATGGGGGCTCATTGAAAAAAAAAAAAAAAAGTGTCTGTTCTTAGGGAGATTCTGACTATACTTATGTTCATATCATGTAGCCTGTTGTTGTTTTTGTTAAGTGCTGTGGAATTAGTTCTGACTTAGTGACCCTGTATAGGGTTTCCAAGGCTGTAAATCTTTGCAGGAACATAAAGCCTGTTTCTCCTGTGGAGCAGTAGGTGGGCTCAAACAGTCAGTCTTGTGGTTCATAGTCCAGTGCTTATCTCTACAGAGCCACCATGCTTCCATCATGTAGGATAGATGTTGGGATTTTAACAATGTTAATACATATCAGTCATTAGTTATTGATCATATAATCTATGCCAGGTTTTATGCATTTGAACCTTTTACTCTTCACCCTATGAGAGAGATTATATTGTTTATTTCACTATTGTTGCTAAGTACTGTCCAGTTTCTAAGGAGCAGTTGATGGGTTTGGACCACCCACCTTGTGGTTCAAACCAGCCATGCGGTCCAACTTATTATCTCACTATACAGATGAGGAAAGTAAGACTTAGGGATACCTAGAAACCTTCTCAAAGTTGAACAATTAGTAGGAAGTGATCATAGAATGTAAACTTAGAATTTCATTAGCCAAACTTTTTTAGAAGAGAAACATAGGGTTATAAAAGCTATAGGTCAGCATTCTTCCTTATTGAGTTAAATAAAATTGTGAGTGATGGTTGACTCTGAAGATAGGAAAAGTAAAAAACAGGATCCCAGCAGCCATACCTATTCTGTACTCAAATCTAGAGAAGTCACATCATTTTTCTAAAAATCAGTTTGACAATGGGAATATTATGAAAATTAGAGAGGCACACTTAGGAGAGTGATTTGCAGAAGGAAGAAGTACAAAATGAGATACTTTTATTAATGTTATTATTGGTTCAATTCAGTGTTCCTTCACTTAAAAAATTAAATTGACTTTGAATTATGTAGATAATGATTTTCTCAATCCTGGAAGAAAGATAAGAAAGGGATTACCATCTCTTTCTGACAAGTGGGGATATGCAGGCTGAAATATTAAATGAATGCATTAATAATAAAAGTATCTTCCCTTTATTACAGATCTTCTGTGTGTCAAAAACTGTTGGTGAAAATGTATATCCATTATCTTTGAATTACACAATTATACAGGGTCATTTATTCATTGTAGAGACAGGGTACCACAAGATTATCATACATCCTAGCTCCTATAACTCATTTGTGTCAGGGTCAGGATTGGGACACAGACCCTTCAATGAATTAGTGAGGAAGAGGAAGAGCTCCAATAAGATGGATTGACACAGTGAATGCAAAAATAGGCTGAAACATAGCCTAGATTATGAGGATGGTGAAGTACCACAAGCATGGTTTCGTTATGTTATGCGTAGGGTCACTATGAGTTGGTACCCACTCAGCAGCACCTAGCAGTAACACTGCTCCAACAATAAGTGGGCATCTATATAGTCTCTCTTCATCTTGTCTTGTTCCCACAGCCATTACCCAATTGCATTCGGAGGGATCTTATGAAAACACAAACTGTAACAAGACACTTTGGTACTTGAAATAGTGCTCTAATGATCTTTGTTAGAAGTTGTTGTTGTTGTTGTTGCTGTTTTTGCCCCTTATTGTGCTCACTTGAGATGTGTTTCTTGCTTGCTTTACAACATATTTTAAAGCAAATCCCCCAAACCTGTGGCAATTTGTCTCTGATATACTCATTTTCAAACTACCCTTTCAACTAACCTGTGCAAAGTTAACAGGGCATTTTGTTACATGCAGCTCCATGGAGTTCACTTGCTGGGTTTTAAAGTACCCCTTTAGCTTACTTTACTAGCACTTTGTCTTAGAACCCAAACAACAGATGTTAAGAAGAAATAATGCCTCTCGGTGACTTTAGTTTTCTTTCTTCAGCCAGTAGAATCTTCCTTTGGCAAACAAAATGTATCTCTGTAAACTCAATCATATTTCTCTTTTGTCTAGGTATAATTTGAATTGGACATTTTTGCCAAAGTTAGTAAAAGCGTCTTTGATCCTTCCCTCCTACTAGAGTAAGGGCAATATCCCAAAGGCAGTAAGTGAAGACACCTTTTATTTCTAGTTCTTGGAGATGAAGAAGGAACAACCTGCTTGATTCCTATAGACCAGTTGAGTCCAGTAGAACCTTTCTACAAAATTGAGAATGCTCTATATCTGTGCTCTCTAGTACAAAAAACATATGTGATGGCTGAACATTTGAATTGTGACCAGTATGACTGATTAACTGAATTTTTAATTGTATTGTAAGATGCTTGAATTTAAATTGGATAGCCACATGTGGCTAGTGGCTACTATATTACACAGGTCAGCTATAGTGCTGTCAAGTGTGTTCTGACTCATAGAAACCCTGCACAGGGTTTCCAAGAAGCAGCTGATAAGTTTGAGCCACTGACCTTGTGGTTAGCAGTCCAACACAACACCAGGACGCCAAAAATATGTGTAGATATTACCAAATATCCCCTGGACAAGTGGGAGTGAAATGGAATAGTTGACTGTGTGTTGGCCAAGCTGAGTCATAAAAGACAAATAGGCCTACATGAGGTGAAGCAGGTGACAGACACAGTCCAGACAACAGGCACCACATACTTGTAACTTGGTGGTGGTAGAGAACATGGTGCTTCTGGGAATTAAAATACCTCAGTCGTGTTGGAGTGAGCAACAGGAGGTGAAAAAAAGTCACAGAGGATATTGTATGCTGTGCTAAGGAGCAAAAAACTCCATCCTATAGGCATTGCAGGAGGCTCTGAAGGGTTGTAGGTTAAAAAAAAAAAAAAAAAAGCATGACCGGATTTGTTCTTTAGACAGAAATCTCTGACTACTCAATACTAAATGGACTGGGGAGGGCATGACTGCTTCAGACACTGCTGCAGTACTGTAGTGAGAGTGAATGTAGTACAAACTAAGGTAATAGCAAGGGGAACAGAGAGAGAAAAAAGGTACGTTATTGTGGAATTCAGGAAATAGCATAGGCAAGACTTGGTAAAAGACAGAATCTGGAGATTAGCAAGAAAAAGATTCAGATATGGCTACAAATGTGTTTTTTTTTTCTTTTCCAGCTATCATAGATAATATCGAGCTATTGTAGTGTTTTGTTGTTACTGCAGTTGTGGCTGAAAACTGAATCTAAATTTGTGTATTTTAAGGATGAGGAATTGCATTTCATTTTCATTCAGCGAAGAGACTGCTCTTCAGAGCCCAAGACATACATAACTGCTTATATAGGGGCTGATGCTTTTGCTTGCAAACTGGTCAAAATCCAGAGAGAAAAAGCCCCGTTAACAATAGCTCTGGTATTTCCTGAGGTTATGTTCTTGGGGACTCTATCAAAGGGAAAGGCTGGGGCAAAATGGCTGCCTTGTGCTTACAGATAACATTTAAAATAACTTTGCTCATATTATGTGTTTGAATTGCCCTCTGAAGGGGAAGTTCTCGCTTGATGGCAGTTACATCAAGGATTTGGGGCAAAGGAAACCAGATTTGTATAATCCGCTTTGGCCTCTGTTCTATTCAAGCATCTCTTTGCTCCTTCTCTACTTCAGTGGTTTTAAGCTCTACTTTGTTGTCCTGATTTCTTGGACCTTTTCCCAGATGTGGTGTGGCAGGTCACAAGAGCAAGTCTAGGCATGTCTTAGTCTCTTATTTTTTAATTTGAGAATCTTTTTCCGACTATGCATGAAGAATTGCTTGTACTTAACTGCAAATAGTTTACTGGGTAGTTCCTGACTTCGGTTATCAAAAACAGACAGAAAAATCTCAAAATGAAATCAAGTGAGTCTCTTAAACCCCACTTCTCCCTGAAAAGACATGCTTTATGACCTGCGTTAAGAAGGTGTTCCTCTGAGCCCAAGATTATATTTTTATTTGGGTTGTGTGCAAATTTGTTGGGTGCGGGAGCCAATCAGGCATTTATCTGCATGAGCTGACTTGTAAGGAGCTTCTGTGTGCTGGAGTTATTTTTTCATAAGTGTTTTGGGGCCTGAGTCAGGATAGAATGGCATGTCATCAATTGTACACCTGGCTTCCTGGACCAGATTTTAATGCCAGTGGAATAAGAGGAAGAGCCTTGGCTGAAGGGACTTGTTTTACAAAGGTCTAGGTGAGGGAGTGTGGCAGACGGACAGGAAGAAGGTCAGACATCCCCACTTCTTTACTCCCTACCCCTCCATGCTTCCAACTCCATTGCACAGACATTACAATTACTTTGACAACTCTAGTATTGGAAGCTTTGGTTATTTATGAGCACATGAGTATCAACCTTGGAGATTCCAGGACGTGAATGAGAGTGAATATGATGGAAGGACTTTAATTTTCCTAAAATAAGTGAACAAAACTTCAGTAGAATTTGGGTAATTTGATCTGATCTGCACTGTGGGGCCTAATGGAAAAATGTCCTCATGTATGTTGTTGTTGTTGTTAAGTGCCTTTGAATTGGCTCTAACTCATAGCGACCCTGTGTAGGGTTTCCGAGGAGCAGTCCGTGAGCTTGAACTGCCGACCTTGCAGTTCAAACCAACTTTGTAGTCCAGTGCATTAACCTGCAGCGCTACACCAGGACTCCATATCTTCATGTATGGGGGAACTTTAATTGAATATCAGGAGTGGGTCCTGTGGCAGAATTTCAAAGTCCCTCATCTACTTATTTCATTCTTTGATTCTTGAATGTCTTCTGAAATCTTTGCTTTCTGAGTAACAAAGCAGAGAATGTGACATTAGAAATAAATTGTCTGTCTAACCTCTGGTTTGCTAGTATGTAAAACCTGAAAGTGTCATTAACTTTGCTGAGTTGATAAGCTGCAGTCTTGTGTTTCTGAAAGAGAAGCCAGGGCCAGGCGTTTTGAGTCGTTGATTTTCATCTAAATGTTTCTATTTGATTGTGGAACCTGAGTGGTATGCCATGTACTCATCTTCCCAATTACTTAGGCATCTTGAATGTTAGAACATCCACATTTTTCTTTTTAATTTCAAACAGATCCAAAAATGGAAGTATTTATGATCCCCTATTTAAATGAAATATGCAACAGGCTGTACTGAAAAATTCAGCAAGTGTTATTTATTCTTATTGTTTGGTACTGGTCCATCTCAACTCTTTCTCCAAATAGTGCAGCCCTATGCATTTGATTTGGATTTCTAGTCAGGGAGATGAGTGATACTATTGAACATCACAAGTCAAATTCACTTATCATCTTTGTCTACTGCATGGACAATAACAAAATATTCATTTATGGTTAAGTAAACTTCAGTGGCAATGGTGACCCCACTCCATGTATATTAGAGAAGAACTGCATTCCATAGGGCTTTTAATGGAGGGTTTGTCAGAAGTACATCAGCAGGCAAACCTGATTGGCAACAATGGTTTGTGCTCATCTGCTAAATGAAGGCCAATGCTACAAATCTACTATGACTGCAAAACAAAAGCCTGGAAAACTGTGTCCATAAAGATTACAGTCAAGAAAACACTATTAAATTCAGTTCTACTGGGTATATACATGACGTCACTATGCGTCCAATTGGATGACAGCAGGATTGTTTTTGTTATATTGTCTTTTGGTTTTCTCATGGTGCCTCTGGGTGGACCCTAACCACCAGCCTTTCAGTTAGCAACCAAGTGGATCAACCATGTGCACCACCCAGGTTCTCGGAATGAATTATAAAGGAATTTATATGTTGGAGGATGAAAGGAAAGTATCATAACATATACCAATAGAGGATATTAAACTATCCTCCATTACTTTTGTTAAGTGCTGTCAAATTGATTCTGAATCATAACAATCCTGTGCAGGATATCTGAGGACAGGCTGGTGAGTTTGAACCACCAACTTTTGGTTAGTATTCCAGTGCTTATCCTAAAGTGCTACCCCAGTATTCTGCCATGCTACATTTGATTTTTTTTTTTTTTTTTTTTAAAGTTTTTATTGTGGATTGAGTGTAAGTTTACAGGACAGATCATCAGTTTTACATTTAACCAATCATACATCTTGTTTCATTACAATGATTATAGTTCCCTCAGTTAACAGTATTTCTCTCTATTCATTTTAGCGCTCTTTCTTTTTTTTCTTTTTAAACACTCAGGCATATATAATAATTTACACCTCCAAAGGGCACATTCTACAAGTCTGCCTCCTGGCTGGTAGCTGTCAGTCCCTCTCTTGCCATGAATTTAGAGTCCTCAGCTGTTCCCTCTCTCCATGTCCCCATTTCTGCTTCCATCTCTGGTATCGCTGCTTCTCTGGATAAGGTCCCACATTCCACCTGTGCTCTTCTCCCTTGATGGTCCTAGGGTCCTCTGCTTCTGGACTGTAAGATTAATTACTCCCCCAAATTTGTTACAAAACTTCAACCTTTACAGTTGTGACAGTTGCAATTAGTCATAATAACAGTTACTTACTATTGAATTGTAAGAACTTTAGCCCCATCTCTTTTTACCAGACCCATCTAGACAAGATGAGAACTATTCAGTGGGGACTCTATCTTCCCCCACACACTCTTAAACTAAACTCCCTTTTGAAACCTTGTAAGAAAGTCACTCCAAGCCTTTATTACCCCCTCATTTTAGGTAGCCAATGTATACGTTACCCGTACCTATCTACCCTGTATACAGAGGGGATAGCATAGATACTTGATGTGAAAACTCCTTTAGTCTCTGTTAGTATTTTGAGCCACTACCTCTATGAGTATAGATCAAGTTCATCACATTTGAAGACAACATATTGAATGAAGGGTCTTGTTTTCTTATCCATTCTGCCACTTTCTGTCTCTTTACTGGTGCATTCAATCCATTGACATTCAATGTAATTATCGATAGGTATGAGTTAATTGCTGCCATTATGTTAATTTTTGGTAGTGCTAGTCGTTCTTTTGTTCTGCATGCCTTCTTGTGTTGCGTTTGTGTTTTTTTGTGCTATTTCTTGTTTTTTTTCTTAGTTTGCATGTTTGCTTGTTCTGCTTGGAAGTTCATTTTCATGGTAATTTGTGAAGTATTAACTGTCCTTGGGGGTTGCCTTATAGTCTATTAACTTTTTCTCTCCATTTAAGACTATCGATTGTATCCTGTAATCTACCTGGCCTCCTTACCACCTGATCTCTGTTCCTACATGCTTCGTGTCTTTGGCATTGATATTATATTGATCTTTGGTTGACCTCCCAGGTCCTTTGAATTCATTGTTGTAGTTTTGTTCTGTTCTGGACTCTAGTATCTATCGTCTGAGTTTCAGGTGGTGTTGCCATGCCTGCCAATCTTTGGTTGTTGTCTGTTCTTATTGGTTTTCAGTCCAAAGAACTCCCTTTAGGATGTTTTGAAGTGCTGGATTGGCTTTGCCAAAACTTCTTAGCTTCTGTTTATCCTGGAATGTTTTGATTGCACCACCATATTTGATTGACAGTTTTGCTAAGATTCGTCTGAATCTTAGTTGGCAGGATTTTTTTTCTTTTAGGGTTTTGTATATGTCTCTCCATTGCCTTTTTTCCTGCAAAGTTTCTGCTCAGAAGTCAGGGCTTAATTTGATTTGCTTGCCTTTGTAAGTAACACTTCTCTTTTCCCTGGCTGCTTTTAGAATTCTCCCCTTGTCTTTGATTTTGGAGAGCTTGATTATTATATGTCTTGGTGATTTTCTTTTGGGGTCTATCCTTCCTGGGGTACATTCGGCTTCTTGAATGTTTATCTTCTCATCTTTCAAGATGTTAGGGAAATTTTGTTCCAGAAGCTCTTCAACTATCTCCTCTGTGGACTTCTCTGATTCTTTCTGTTCCAGAATGCTAATAATTCTTAAGTTGTTCCTCTTCATGTCATCCAGCATGAATCATTCAGAACTTGTCACAGATTTTTTTTATCCTTTTTTCTGTTTGCTCTTCTGTCTTAGCAGTATTGACAGATTTGTCTCCCAGCTCATCAGTTTGGCTTTCATCTCTTTGATTCTGCTCCTTTCCCCTCTCAGTGTATTGCCCATTTCTGATATTTTATTATTAATCATCTGGACCACTTTTTGCAGATTTTGAATTGTTTCCAATGCTGTATTGATCTTGTTTGATTGCTCTTATAGTACTTTCCTGACTTCTTCCTTGTTTTCCTCCACCCCTGTTTGGAGCATTTGAAATTGTTTCCATACCATTCTTCTGAATTCATTCTCAGGCAAATCCAAAACCTGCTCTTCCTCTTCTGGGGAGCCTTTGTCTGTCTCTAGCTCCTTTGTCTCAGTTACTCTTTTCTGTTTTTGGACATGTTTTAAGATCTTTTGTTGTGTTTTCTTGGTCATTTCCAGTAGTTATGTGAGCTTTTAATGATTAAATGCATGTTTGTTGTGGTGTTATTAAGCTTATTGGGTGTCTCCTGGTGGATATGATCAGGCAATAGGCTTCCCTTTGTGCATGTAATGCTTAGCAGCTGTTATTGGCTCTTGTCTCAATGGTGCAATATTATGGGGTATGCTTGTAGCTTAGCTATATGGCCATGATTGCTGTCTCTTTTTGGGTAATGTAGGGAGAAAAAGCTCCCACCTCCAGGAAAAGTGTATGATCAAAAGGACCAAAAACAGAAGCAATATAAAAACCACTACTTTGAAACAAAAATAAAACTGTGGCTGACTGGCCAGTTACCTTGCTACACAGGCAGTGTGTGTGCACTGTAGAGGCCTCCAGCAGTGGGTGGGGGTTTCTGCTCACTCAGGCCCTTCCTCTAGTCACCACTGTAGATGTGTGTAGATAGATATTGAGAGGATAAATGGAGAAAGATTGTCGACTGTTTTTGTCTCTGAAGGTCAGTTAGGTATCTGTGTATGCACAGCATAATTTTTGAGATAGTTGCATCCTTTATGTTAAGGTTTCACTGATTGTTCATATGATTTGTCTGTCAGGCCTGACATGCCTGTTTTTTCCTTGCTGGATATGCTGGAGTAAAGGGTCCCACACAAGTTAATTTTAGGGCTACAACACAGAGGCTGACACCATAAGCAGCCGCCAAAGAATTTGCCCTTAATTATGATAGGGCTCTTTCTCTCTATGCCATGGGAAAATGTTGGCTCAACGCTGGACCCCTTTTCTGGGGGGTACACTCCCACCTGCCTGAAAGTGTCTAGGCTGGGCAAAGAAGGCACCACAGGGAAGAGGAGGAAAAAAATGTTTAGAATCCCCCCACACCTCCTTTGCCAATGCCACTGCACTGCCTTTAGCAATGGTTCCCTGTGCCAGTCTGGCTGTAGCCCCACCCTCTGAACTCCTCCCGGGCGGGGTGGCCACAGAGGGAGTCCCATGCATACAGCGATTCCTAAATCACAGTATTTTCCTTTATACAGTGATTTTTTTCCACTGGTGTGTGTGGGAAACTAACACCCTGCACTGTATGCTAAATCCAGAGATCTGGTGCTGTTCCATGAGAGCAACTTCTCTGGGTTTTCAGTCTCTCCCCCATGGAACCTGTCCTACCTGACTCTGCCTCAGCATCTGCCAGAACTGAAGTTTATTACATTTGGTACTTTTAAAAGAATAATATATTGTCATCTGAAATAAAAGCATGTTTTAGAAGAATATCTACTGACATGAAAAATTTCTCATAGAAAGATAATAAGTAAAAATATAGGTTACAACAATGAATATATGCATTCTTATGGCACTGTAGGATAAGCACTAGACTGCTACCATAAGGTTGACACTTCAAACCCACAAGCCATTCCTTGGAAACCTTATGCAGGGTCTCTATGAGTCATAACCGATTTGAAGGTACTTAAGCAACAATGGGTGTTAGGAGATTAAAGGAATCATATCCAGTTATTCATTCAAGTGTTTAATGAGCACCTATATAGTGAAGACAAAGTCCGTGCTCTGATGAGCTGAACTTTCAGTGGTAGAAACAGATAATAAACAAATGATGCCTTGGTCACCTGTTTATAGCATTTGAGCCATTGGATTACAAGATGAAACTAGCCATAAAACAGCATGAAGAATAGTATTCTCAAGGAGTAATAATAAGTACAAATGACCTGATATAAGAATGAGATTCCCTTGTTTATTGAACAGAAGAAAGGCTAATATAGTGAGAATGATGTGAATAAGGCAGGAGTGGTGGAAGATGATGAAACCAGAAAGAAGTGAGGGACCTGTATTAAAAGACCTTGTAAACTGTGGTAGAGTTAGCATTTTATTACATGAGCATGGGAAGGACAAGTTTTAAGGCATGATTTTAGGAAAGAATGGCATGATCTAATTTATACTTTTGGAATGTCATTCTGGCTGCTGTGTAGAAAGTAGGCAGGAAGGGGAGAAGAACAGAATCAACCAGATCTGTTAGAAGAATATGGCAGTAATAGAAGAGAAAGATAACAGTTGTTTAGTTTTGATCAGTGGTTCTCAACCAGGGGTGGTTTGTCCTCTGCCTGAGATAATTCACTATCACTGAGTGGTACAGATGGTTAACATACTTGGCTGTTAGCTGACACGTTGGAAGTTCAAAATTTCCCAGAGGTGCTTCAGAAAAAGTTATGGTGATCTATTTCCAAGAAAGGTGGTCATTGTAAACCTTATGGGCATGATTCTACTCAACATACTTGACCTACTATGAGTCTGATTCAACTCAACAGCACCCAGAGGTGGTGGTGGAGATGTTTTATGATTTTACAGTTGAGATGGGGTTCCTATTCACATATAGTAGGTAGAGACTGGAGATGCTTCTAAACAGTGTGCAATACACAGAACAGCTCCTTATAATAAATGATTATCTATCACAAAATGTCAGTAGTGTTGACATTGAAAGACCCAGGACTACAGTGTCCTTAGTGGAGATGTGAAAAGTGGATGGATTCAGGATATATTCTATAGATAAAGCAGATGGAACATACTGAGAAATTGGATGAAGGAATAAAACAACCATTTCCTGAGAATCATGTTTCATACTGAGGTATGAAGGTCTGGATGA
>NW_006408750.1:4497723-4536323 GCF_000296735.1 Chrysochloris asiatica
TAAGTAAATGTTTTAAGTCCTCTTTACTTTCAACAAGCAAGGTTATATCATCTGTATATCGCAGGTTGTTAATGAGTCTTCCTCCAATCCTGATGCCAAGTTTTTCTTCATAGAACTCAGCTTCTCGTATTATTTGCTCAGCATACAGGTTGAGTAAGTATGCTAAAAGAATACAACTTTGTCATACACCTTTCTTAATTTTAAAACATTCAGTGTTCCCACTGTCACTTTAAATTTTGAGGAGATCTGTGCACATGCATAATAGAACACTCCAGGGGCAGGGGTGCAGTATCCATTCACTCAGGTATCCCCTCTAGTTACCAGAATGGAGATGCGCAGTAAGGGAGAGACCAATGAATAATGGACAGATACAAAAAAAAAAGAATGTCTACACCTGTATCTCTTCGGTTCTGTCAGGTGTTTGTGGCTGCTCTGATCCTTCTCCCACTTGTTCTCTCCCAAGATGGTGGCTCTGGGAACAGCTGAGCATCTTGAACTAGAAAACAATGGATTTCTTGATTCTCCTACAAATTCCCCCAGCTGTAAGCCTTCCAATCCTCTAAATATTCCTTTATATGTGGTTCAGAGTTCTAGCACCATCCCCTGAGCCTGCTTGGTCTGGTATGCTGTTTTATTATTGACAGAGCTCCTCACTGCACGTCTATCTGGTCCACCATCACACCTAGCCTATGTGAAATTAATAGAACAAAATTTAAGCTAAAAGTTATTTTTAAATATTTTTGCACTAAATCCTATGGTCATCCTTCTCGATGTGGCTCTAAGAAACATCTTTCTGGCCAATCATGCTCTACATGATTTGTTCTCAGGAGACTTAAGCAGTTACTGGTGGAGGTACTTTGCACTAGTACATGAATATTAGTGAGTTGTTTTATATTCTTTTCTTTAAATATATATATATTGTGAATTTTTTGTTTGTTTACATGGGAGAACATTAGCTTTACATGCATCCTATCATATATCATCTCATTGCCATGATTACAATCCCCTACATGCATCATCAACCAACCAACCAAAGGGTATACCCTGCAAACCTGCCCCTGGTCATCAGCACACAGCCCCTCTCCCTCTCTGGGTCTAGCATCCCCAGCCGCTCCATCTCTCCACATCATTGTCTTTGCCTCCATCTCTGGCTTCACCGTTTCTTTGGGTAGGGTCCCACACTCTGCTCTTCTCCCTTGATGGTCCCAGGGACCTTCACTCTTTTTGCTACAAAATATCTACCTTTACATTTCCAATCCTCACAGTCAGTCCTGAAAGCCATCATTCAGTATTGTGCCAAATCAGTGCTATCCCCATCTCCTTTCATCAGCCCTGCCCAGACAGATTGGATAAAACTCAGTGGAGATTCTATCTTCCTCCATGCCCTCTGGATCTAGGCTCCCTCTTGAAAGCTTGTAAGCCAGTCACTTCTTGCCTTTGTAGCCCTCCGTTTTGGGTAGCCAATGTCTAAGTTTCCCATCCCTGTCTACCCTTTGTATCGAGGGGGTGGGAATGATCCTCACTGTAAAGATTTGTCCCCTCTTTTGAGCTACTGCATCCATAGGTAAAAGTCAAGTTCATCAAATTGTATCAGATTACTCTTTTTTTCCTCTTCTATCTTCTTCGAGTTGAGTTCTGATCAGCCAGTCATTGAAGCCAGGTCAAGTGGGTATTATCTGCAAGTGTGGGTGTTCATGTGAATATGCCCTCTCTTCTTATTAGGTGGACACTTCACTGTCTGCTCTAGTCCTCTGTGGCTATGTCACTGACTCTGGGCCCGGGAGTGTCCAGGTCTTGTCGTACTTATGGCCAAGCAGGTCTCCACTTGGATTCACAGTAATCTATTGAAGTTGTTAGGACTTAGCATGCTGCTTCATTGCCATTTTCCCCTCACTTCCCCTTACCGGTGATCAGTGTGGTCAACCGTCTGAGCTCATGTCTGCTTGTGTATTCCCATTGAGTCTTAGTGTTGGAAGGGAGTTTTCCCTGAGGGAACCCAACCACTTACCTTGATGTCTCCTGACCGAGCTATTTTATATTCTTTTGATTTTCACAAACTTTTACTGGGGAATTAATTGAACAAAATACAATTTATCAGATACTTTTCTTCTTCAGCATTGTAAATCACTGAGTATAAAACCCTCTAATGACTTCTCAACTTAATCAGAACAAAATCCAAGTACCTTGGCTATCTAAGACCCAATATGCAATGGGTGCTGCTCACCTCTCCAACCTCAGCTGCAACCACTCTCTGCCTCCAGGATGAGGCTGCAAACACACTGGACAGCTTTTGTCCCCTGTATATGCCAAACTTGTTCCAGCTGTAATTCTTTTGCAGTCTTTGTTCCATCTTCCATTAACCCTGGTCTAATTTATAATGAGTTTGTGCAATGAGGGGCTGTGGTTAAGTATGCTTGGTAGCAGGAGTGATTTAGGTTCAGAAATGAGTACTTTCTGACAGCCACTTTGAGAGACGGAGTTTAAGGAGAAAGAAGGTAGGAAATAAACCTGCTATTTAGGGGAGGTTGTAGTTCTGAATGTAGAACGTTTTTATTCCACTTCTTAGGATCCAGTAGTTTCTATCCAAGGCTAGCAGTAGAAGAATTTATTGTATATTCCTACTTAATTTTATGAACCCCTTTCTATGAAGGGCTTCATGCTGCTCTAATGCTGTCCAAAATCCTTATCTGCTTTAAACTATCTGAGGAATGACCCACGTTTATGTGTCTAATCAAAAACCTTGTACTCTCTTGACTCTAGTCTCAGCCAGTAATTAGGATAACTTGAAGGAGAGATGATAACCCTTAGACCACTGGCTCACAAGCTTGCTGGTATATCTGAGCACTTCTAGAGTTTTAGGAAATAATAATGCCTGCCATAATTCCCAGAAATTCTGATTTAATTGGTAAATAATGTGACCTAATATCAGGATTGAGAAAAACTCTTTTGTGATTTTAATGTGCGTTTAAATTTGAGACCTAGCTCTGGTTGCATAGTGGCTATGAGTCAGCCTGCTAACCTCAAGATGAACAGTTCAAAACTATCAGCCAATTCATGGGAGAAAGATGGGGCTGTCTGCTCCCACAAAGATTTACAGTCCTGGAAACCCTATACAGGGTTGCTATGAGTCGGAACCAAGTCCATGGCACACAGCCACCATCACCACCATTTTAGATTATGGAGTCCTGGTGTGATGCTCTGGGTTAATGCACTAGACTGCAAAGTCAGTTTGAACCACAAGGTCCACAGTTCAAGCTCACCAGCTGCTCTTTGGAAACCCTATACTGGGTCGTTATGGGTTAGAACCAATTTGATGTCACTTAACAACAACAACAGCAATTTTAGATTATACTGTTTTAGCTTTGGCATAATTAAAGTGGGAATGATATGGACTTTGGAATTAGATAAATGGGGCTTCAAATCATGTTTTCCATTTTCTAAATTATAACATTTTCCTCCTCACACATTCTTAACCTCATGCACTTCATTTACCAATAAAATGATGAAAATGATAGAAAGCCCACATATGTGTTGTAATGATTGAAATATAATAGCACAGAATCTGGTACAGGTTAGAAACTCAAAGAATATCGGCTTTGTTTCCCTAGTTCCTAAAATATGATAATACAAAGACTATGCATTTGTTTTAATATGTCTGAAAGGATATTCACTCATTCTTCCACCACATGCAAGAATTATAATGTGATTGCTGTTGTTGTTAAATGTTACTAAGTTGCTTCCAACTCATAGCTACCCAATGAGCAGCTAGGGGTTTGAATCACCAACCTTGTGATTAGCAGTCCAGTGCTTTTCCTACAGCATCACACCAGTATCCCTCAAACACTGTGCTCCACATTGCAACTTCCTGAATTAGAGACCTGCTGTGGCACTGTGGGTGAATGTGCTAGGCTGCAAGGTCAGTTTGAACCATAAAGTTGGTGGTTCAAGTTCACCAGCTCCTCCTTGGAAAGCCTATACAGCGTCACTATGGGTTGAAACCAACTGGATGGCACTTAACAACAACACAAATTAGAGACTGCATTACTACCATTTGATACCATTAAAGACCATTGGAAATAGATAAAATTATGGTCACTTATTCTTTGTGTTCTTGCTTGTCTGTTACTGAGCATCTTGAAAACAATTCCAAGCACCAATATCTTGCTTGTCTTTCTGATGTCAACACTTATATAACAGCCAATTACAAGACATTTGTCACTGTTTTTATAATATAGCTTTGTAATTTGATTTAGACAGGGGCATTTTCTGTTGATAAATCTATGTAGATTACCAAGTCAAAATGCATTTATTAAAACACCAATTAGATCATGCTCCCTCATGCATCACAAGACCTTAATTCTTATGTGGTTTTGATGGGTGTTCCAGGAACTGTGTCCTCCTGAGTGAATGACTTAAATCAAATTGTCATTTTACAAGAGTTACCTTTTCTCTAATTCTTAAGACAAACAATTCTTAATAATAAGCAAACTTATTTTCAAGCTCAACTACTTCATTGTTAGGGAGTATAGCATGAAAAATAGCAGCCTAGGAGGCACAAACCAAAAGGCAATATTCTTCAAAAGAAGGTAATCTCCCAAAATGCTTATGGAGTTAGAAGTAATCCATTAGTGACATGACAGCAGTGAGAAGTTGTATTAGCAACATTCATTGGTGGGAAGGAAAGGTGTGGCCAATGAGAATAGTAGGTACTGTTTCCTTAATAATTATCTTTGTGTTCTTAAACTGGACGCAATGTGTTTTTCCTTCACTTCCCAAACTTTACTTTTAGCCAACTTCAGCTGATTAGAATAATATTTCTTTTTTCTTGAAACATATTCTGCTGAAAATATTTGCAGCAGGTGGTGGTAGATAAAGATTCTTCCAGAATGTGAAAACATAAAAGAAGACAGGGATAGGAAGAAAAGAAGCAAAACCACAGAGTAGAAAATGAGAAAATGGAGTAGATTGATTTAGAAGAAAAACCTTTCAGTAAATGTTTATTGAATACTTCTTTGGCATTATAAGTGTATTTCTCAGGAATCATTAGTTGAAAGTGTCAACAATCCAACTTGAGCCAGTTTAATAAAAATTTGGATATATTTGAAGGATACCAGTCTACTTTAGAAAATATAGAGAAAAAAAGCAGTGATTCCTATGATTTGCTTTTATTCTCTCTAGAGTCTTCAAAGGACTCTGGCTCAATTTAGGTCACATAGCTCCTCTTGACTTATCAGGTGACATATGAGGAATGGTGTGCTGTGTCTGACCAGAGATAAGTCATATACCCATGCTTGGCTAGCAGCAGGGTGTCATGATGGACGGTACCATGAGCACCACATACTTTGAGTTACAGATAGGCTATTCAACAATGTAAAGAAGTGAACTACTGTCAGAAAAGGTTGGGGGTATAGAACCGGACAGAAAAACTTCCTTGAAAAACAGTTGAAGTGAACTAAAATGAAAAATATAAAGGCAAATAAAGCAGACAGAGACATACACTGCTTTCAAGGAACTGCTATCTTGTCAGGGCTCTAAGGCCTATATGCAACTACTTTTAGAATCCAGAGATCAAAGCAAAAAAGTGTGGAAAAAATAACTGAGGAGAATAAAGGAAGCAGAAATGGAGAAGAGAAAATGGCATGGGAGGAGGCAGATTTTGCTTTTACAGACTAGCAAATGCATGAGAGCAATGGAAAAAGAGCAGGAGTACAGTATGAAAGGTACTTGCTCAGGGGATATTGTGTTGTTAACCCCTCATGTGTATGTGTGCATGTACTTAATAAAGCACAGCAGAAATGCTTGCGGCTTCATTTTTCCTTCTGATACTCCAAATGTGTTGATCTTCCAGCTTACTAATTATTTTTAGTTTATATCCCATAAATATAACCCAGTGTTTCTTTAAGATATATATATATATATATATATATATATATATATATATATATATATATATATAGAGAGAGAGAGAGAGAGAGAGAGAGAGAGAGAGAGAGAGATGTGCTATTATGAATAGGAATCACTGTCAAACCAAGATAGCAAATCACGCCCAGGACAGAACAATATCGGAAGGAATATGGCAAGTTTGGTTAGGATGAGGGTGGATGTGTGATTTCTCC
Organism: Chrysochloris asiatica; assembly: GCF_000296735.1. Classification (NCBI taxonomy): domain Eukaryota; kingdom Metazoa; phylum Chordata; class Mammalia; order Afrosoricida; family Chrysochloridae; genus Chrysochloris; species Chrysochloris asiatica. The sequence continues at coordinate 4,503,840 of NW_006408750.1, forward strand.
ATTTGTCAGTTTGACGGTGGCAGATGTGTTCCAATAAAGTCAAAAGGTCTGGCTGCTAGTCCAGGTTCTGACAGTTACTTTTTATGTGACCTCATGCAAGTCATTTCACTTCTCTGAACTTCAATTTTCTCATCTCTAAAATGAAAGAGATTGAATTAAATCAGGGATGGCAAATTGTGTTATTGCATGTGTCAGTTCTAATCAATTAACAGTGAGAATGGTTGTGTCTGGATTCAGTGGGAAACACTTCAAACAAAAGGAAAGATAACATGTTTAGTCATCACCTGACAATAGTGTTTGAGTGGGAATTGACTTGCCAGGATTTTTCCATGAGACAAATGAAGCATATCACCTCCTCTCCTCCCCCAATGAAGAGTATAATGAAATTGGTTCAGCCTCCCATTCTTCCAGCCAAACAGAAGGTGTTCATTGGTAATATCCCTGGGATGAGTTTTCTGCATATTGTTTTCCAGGTCTTTCATTTTATGGAATTTTAACCATAGCACTCCTTGAGAATCTAATTGTAGTCATGGATTGCTCATACCAAAAAACACAACTATCCCATCTTTAGGATAAAACTGTGGTGGCTTCATAGTTCTTTGAAATACCCAATGTGTAGCTCCTATGAGGGTCATTCCAAATTAAAGTCCCTTGATACCAAGTGCAATGTTATTTTAAGGACATGTCAAAACATTTCTAATTGTAATTTGTAAAAGGAACTTTTTAACCTCATTATGAGTTTAAGTGAAGTTGCCCCTGTTGAGAATAAGTAGTACCCTACCTGCATATATAGGCTGCCAAAAGAGCCAACAGATGTGTGTTGGAAGAAGTGCAGCCAGAGTGCTCCTTGGAGGCCAGGGTGGCCAAATTTTGTCTCTCATACTTTGGACATATTTTCAGGAGGTACCAGGATATCATGTTTGGTAAGGTGGAGAGTCAGAGAAAAAGAGGAAGACCCCCAGCAAGATGGATTGGCAGAGAGGTGGCATCAATGGACTCAAGCATGGCAACAATTATGAGGTTGACCCAGGACTAGGCAGTGTTTCGTTCTGTTGTGCATAGGGTTGCTATGAGTCGGTACCGACTCAATGGCACCTAACAACAACACCTGCATTAATATGAATAGTCTATTTAGTCAAAAATATACCAGGAATGTTTTTTCTTTTTCTCTATTTCTTTTCCTGGATGATTGATTAGTTGTTTCAAAATAGAATAGAAATTCAGTGAAATGTTGAGTCACTTTAAAGTGAAGGGACTTGCTTTAGTTTATTCACAAGTACAATGAGATGGTTGGATGAATGATTTCTTATGGTCTACTCCAGTTTGTGGCACTGTGGGTTAATGTGCTATACTGCAAGATCAGTTTGACTAGCAAGGTTGGCCGTTCAAGCTCACCAGGGGCTCCCTGGAAATACCATGCAGGGTCACTGAGTCAGAACGACTCAATAGCACTTAAGAACAACAACAACAACGACAACTCCAGTTGAAATACTTTTAACATTCTAGAATATAGTTATAATTCACATATGACAAACTGAAGAGGAGTGACTTTTTATTCATCATTACAAAGAAAAGTTCTAGATCTATCCCGATTGTTGTCTGTGACAGGATAATTTCCATAAGTCTACAAGGAAGACCAATTAACACCATTATTATCCAAATTTATGCACCAACTACTAAAGCCAGTTATGAAAACATTGAATAATTCTACAAATCTCTTCAGTCCAAAATTGATTACACATGCAACCAAGATGTGATAATTACTGGTGATTGGATTTGAAGGTTGGAAACATAGAGGAAGGCTAAGAAGTTGGAACATATGAATGTAGTGATAGAAATGATGTCTGAGATAGCTTGAGGTAATTTTGCAAGAGCAATGACTTATTGATTTCAAATAAATTTTCTTAACAACATAAAAGGCAGCAATACACGTGGATGTCAGCTGATGGAATAACAGGAATCAAATTGACAACATCTGTGGGAAGAGATAGTGGAGAAACTCAATATCATCAGCCAAAATAAGCCAGGGGCAGACTGTAGAGCACAGTATCAATTGGTCATATTCAAGGTTAGGCTGAAGCTGAAGAAAATGAAAAGTTCATGATAGCAAAAATATGACCTTCAGTATCCTCAATCAGAATTTGGAGGCCATCTCGAGAACAGAGTTGATGCATTAGACCCCAGTGACAGATGACCAGAAGAGTTGTGAGATGGCATCAAGAACATCAATGCATTCAGAAAGCAAGAGGTCAGTAACAAGAAAGAAAAGATCAAAGTGGATGTCAGAAGAGATTCTGACACTTGTCCTTCAACATCGAGAAGCTAAGGTGACTGGGACAAATATAGAATTCAAAGAGTTGAACAGAAAAGTTCAAAGGGCAATTCAAGAAGACAAAGTAAAATATTATAATGAAATATGAAAAGACCTGTATTTAGAAATCAAAAATGAAAAACATGCTCAGCATTTTTCAAACTGAAAGACTGAAGAAAAATTTCAAACCTTGGATTATAATGAAGGATTCTATGAGCAAAATACTGAACGATACAGTAAACATCAAAAGAAGATGAAAGGAATACACAGAGCCACTGTACCAAAAAGAATTAGTCAATGCTCAATCATTTAAAGAGGTATGATGTGATCAAGAATCTATGGTAGTGAAGGAAGAAGGCCAAGCTTCACTGAAGGAATTGACAAAAAACAAGTCTCCAGGAACTGAAGGGATTCAAACTGAAATGTTTCAACAAGCTGATCCAGTGCTGGAGGCCCTCACTTACCTATGCTTAGAAATTTGGAAGACATCTACCTGGCCAATGGATTGTGAAACATCCACAGGTGTGCCTGTTCCAAAGAAGAATGATGTGGGATTCCAACACAATACAGAAATCATTGAACAATACTATTAATATCACATGCCAGTGAAATTTTGCTGAAGACAATTAAGCAATGGCTGCAGCAATACATTGACAGGGAGCTGCCAGAAATTTTCTTTTTAATGTTTACATAAAGGCCATTTCATTGATGTTTGAGTTTATACAAGCTTTCATTTTTAAATAAAATCAATAATATCTCTGTTTTCTAATTTAAGCTGTGTAGTAGAAGCAACTTGGTGGCATTTCATAATAATAGAATGCTTCAAAAATTTAATTACTAGAAGGACCCTTAATAAAGCACATTCCAGGTGTTAGACTAATTAAGCTACATCAAGTCCTCTAAGAAGCAATTGACATACCCATTTTGTGGATGAAGACACAGATTCATAGAAGAAAATTGATCAGTTACCTAGCTAATAGCAGTGTTGCTGTTGTCATTAAGTGCTACTGAGTCGATTTTGACTCATAGCGACCCTGCATTGGGTTTCCAAGGAGCAGATGGTGTATTTGAACCTCCAACCTTGCAGTTCAAACTGACCTTGTGATCTAGTGCTTATCCTACAGCGCCACACCAGGATTCCAGCTAATAGCAATAGAAGGACATTATTTTTATGTAGCATCATAATAAACTTTCCCAGTATGCATATGTTTTCAGGACTTACTTAAATAATTTCTTAGAAACATATCTTCATTTAGCAATGACTGTAACAATAATGAAGTTCCGGTGTGAACCTGTGGGTTAATGCACTGGACTACAAGGTTGGTGTGAATCTCAAGGTTGGTGGCTCGAGCTCACCAGCTGCTCCTCAGAAGCCCTGTATAAGACCGCTGTGGGTTGTAACAGACTCAACAATAGCATAAGAATGATAATTATTTTTCAGTAGTCTACCTGGACCAGAGAGAATGATTTATATTGTATTAGATTTATGACCCAGTGTCAGAGACAAAACAAGAAAACCTGTTTACAGAAATGGACAAGAATAAGTAACAAATATTTCTACGGAGTTCTGTTCATACATGCGTAGGAATATTCCAAAAAAAACATATTTAAACATGTCTCTGGAATGACTGCAGACACATCCTCTCAGTATGTCTTCAGAAAAAGAGCCAATCAAAACATGGCTTCAAAGGATGTTGGGTAAGTTAAATTCAATGCAGAGAGGTAAGCTCAGAAAGAAACAGTGACTCTATTTTGGGACTTCCAAAGGGGTCAGTCATCTTGATAGATTTTTTTCAAAGGACATAAGATGATCACAGGGATTCATAATAAAGAAATTTTAAGAAAATTGACTATTGCATTGTTGAGAAAAAGACCAAGAAAGTTGTACTAAATGTTTTTTGTTTTTGTTTTCCATCACAACAATGTACCTACTCATTCTTCAAGGCTAGCAAGGGACGGCCTTGGAGAATTTTGTTGGAGAACTTTACCCATCTACAATATAACTCTGATCTTGCCCCTCAGACTTCTTTTTGTTCCAAAGATGAAAGATCATTGAAAAGGAACATAATCTGAGTCCCTTGAGGATGACAAAACTGTTTTAGTAATGTAGTGTAAATTGAAGAGTGCAGACTCTTTGGGGAAGGCATAGAGAGATGGAAACATTGCCTTCAGAAGTGTATAGACCTAGATAGAACATATGTTGAGAAATAACAGCTTCACATTTTGATATATTTGTTTAATAAAGTTTTCCATTATTTTATAGTAATACTTTTTACTCTGCCTCCTATATAAAGCTCCTGGATATTTGGGGGAATAAACTAGAATACTGATAAGACTTTTCGGTTTATCCAAATAAATTTTTCTCCCTTGCCAATCTATTTTTGTTGTGATTTCTAAGTCACCATAACTTTTCTAAACTATTTAAACCTTCCTTTTCCTGCTCTTTTGAAAAATATTTTTATTATATATGTTTTGGTTGCCAAATGCCTTAGAGTCAATTTTGACTCATAGCAACCTGTATAGAGTTTCCAAGGAGTGGCTGATGAATTTGAACACCTGACTTTGTGATTCAAATGATCATTTGGTCCAGTAGTTATTATACAGTCCACACCAGGACTCCTATTATTATTATTTACAAATATCTAATTCTATGGGTAAAATGTTGAATGATGCAGAAAGTACCAAAAGAAGACAGAGCGATATACAGAGTCATGGTACCAAAAAGAAATAATCAATGTTTAAACATGTTGTGAGGTAGCATATGATCAAGAGTCAATGATCCTGACCGAAAAAATCCAAAGTACATTGAAGGTATTCATAAAGAATATGGCATTGGGAATAGATTAAATAAAAATTGAAATCTTTCAACAAACGGATGTAGCACTGGAGGCACTCACTCATCTATGCCAAGACATTTGGAAGACAACTGACTGGAGAAGATCTGTATTGGTGGTCATTCCAAAGAGAGGTGACCCAAAGACATGTGGAAATCATTATACAATATCATTGATATCCCATGAGAGTAAAGTTTTACTAAAGATAATTCAATAATGGAAGCAACCATACATTGACAGAGAACTTCCAGAGGTTCAAACTGGATTCAGAAGAGGATGTGGAATGAGGGGTATCATTGCTGATATCAGATGGATCTTGACTGAAAACAGAGAATACCAGAAAGATGTTTACCTGTGTTTTATTGACTACGTGAATGTCCAAACGAGTGTTTGGATCATAACAAACTATGGACAACATTGCAAAGTATTAGTCCTTTCATGAGGAACCTGTACCTAGACCAAGAGGCAGTTGTGTGAACAGAACAAGGGAACATCAAATGATTTAAAATTTGGAAAGTTGTGGACCAGCATTGTATTCTTTCACCATACTTATTCAAACTGTATGCTGAGCACGTAATCTGAGAAGCTGGATTGTATGAAGAAAAATGTGGCTTCAGGATTGGAGAAAGACTCATTAACAACCTGTAATATGCAGATAATACAACCTTTCTTGCTGAAAATGAAGAGGAGTTAAAATCTTGATGAAGCTCAAGAACACAGCCTTCAGTATGGCATGCACCTCAATATAAAGAAAACAAAAATCCTCACCCCTGGACCAACAAAGAGCATCCATATAAATGGAGAAAAGTTTGAAGTTGTCAATCACTTCATTTTGCTCAGATCAACCATCAACAATCATGGATGCAGCAGTCAAGAAACAAAACAATGTATTACATTAGGCAAATCTTCTGCACAAGACCTCTTTAAAGTTTTGAAGAGCAAAGAGTCAGTTTGAGGACCAAAGTGTGCCTGACCCAAGCCATAGTATTTTCAGTAACCTCGTATGCATGTGAAAGTTGGACCGTGATTAAGAAAGACCATAAAAGAACTGGTGCATTTGAGTTGTGATGCTGAAGGTGAATATTGAAAATACCATGGACTTCCAAAAGAACAAACAGATCTATGTTGGAAGAAATAAAGTCAGAGTGCTCCTTGGAAGCCAGGATGGCCAGACTCCATCTCTCATACTTCAGACATATTATCAGGAGGGACCAATCCCTGGAGAATGATATCATGTTTGGTAAAGTGGAAGGTCAGAGAAAAAGAGGAAGACCCCCAGCGAGATGCATTGACACAGTGGCAGTAGCAATGGGCTCAGTCACAGCAAAAATTGTGTGGTTAGTGCAGGACTGGGCAGTGTTTCGTTCTGTTGTGTATACAGTTGCTATTAGTCGGTACTGACTCGATGGCACCTAACAACAACAACAAAACATATATCTAATACTCATATTTGTCATAGAATAGAGCAATTATCATAATTGCTCCCATTTTATGTATTACAAAAGAGAGTCTCTGAGTGATTAAAAGATATATTTAAGACCTCCCAGTGCTTATTGGCAGAACCAGCATTTTCACCCAAGTCTGTCTGACTTTGAAAGTCTGTTCTTATCTTTGTACAACTGACATCACAAACTCAAATGACTACAGAGGTCAGACAACCAATGTAAATGAGTGTAGCAAGTCAACAGTGAAATAAAAATACATAAATTATCCCTCTTGGTTACTTATCTCTCTGGCACTTTGGAGATAATCATTGGTACAGATAAGTATTTCTCTGTTATTAGAAAATGTCAGGTAAAGAGCAGTGATAAAATTGCAATAGAATCTAATTCTCGGAGTTGAGATGTAATAGTGAGTTGTGTGGACTGTACTGAACTGGGGTGTGCAGTTCTCAAGAGGAGCATCTATTACTCCTCTTACAGAAACTGCTGCCATTTTCAGAGTGTGATGGTCCACTGTCACCAGAATTTTTCATTTTTACAAGAAATTTTAGAAATCTAGACTTTTGTGTAAATGTTTCCAAATTGTAAATATTAACTTGTGATTTTGTATTGTTTTAAATAAGGTGTCTGCCAAATAAAGCATGTTTGCTCGCCCAGTGAATTTCCTAACCTACTTGTTTTCTACTTTGTTATAATCACTTATTTTTTATTTAAAATAGAATTCCAGCATATAATGTATCCTACATCTTTCTAGCCTGATTTCCCAGGGAGATTGTGATGAGGTCCTTTTCTTCTTTCTTTATTGTATGCCATGTTTCCTTCTTGCGTGCCTGGTAGAGTTAGCATACTTACAATAATGGTGATGGCTCGAAGCCCTGTAAGACTGTATTTTCCTGCTCTAAATACAGTATCACATCCTTTTGCTTATGACAAACAAGGTGGCGGCATACATTATTTCATTGTTGCTGTAGTCGATGTCATCAGGTTTTCTTGGAAAATGCATTCTGTTGGTTAAGAACCTGTCAGTGGAAGCAGCTGTCCCGTGTGTCCTGTTATCACATGCTGATTATGCTGGCCAGAAAAGAGCAGGAAAGTGGTTCTTGCCACATGCCGACATCACCAGCAGCCAAAGCCCTCAGCTCTACTAATCTGTGAAATTGTTTCCCACTTTCCGGCACACTGAAAGCTAATTGCTTTCTTCAATGAAACAAAACCATCCACTGAGCCAGTTTGTTGAGCTGAGAGATTACTCACCTGTAACAGTTAGCTTATCTTTGGGGCAGCTAAAGAAATGTTTACTGTTTGAACATAATTATCTTCAAAGAGTGAACTGACCATGTTGGCATCTTTAACTTTCTGGGCAATCTTTGTCTTTCATTATAAAGTCTGAAGTCCACTCTCCAATTAAAAATGGATTTATTTTTACTGAATATTAGAGGTATTCATGTGCTTACAGTTGAGGTAGAAATTGATAACTAGATCAATTTTATTACATGGGATTTTCATAAACATCTTTGTATTCATAATTTGCATCTTAAATGAGGGAGGGTAATGTAACTCATGGATTATATTGCTAATGTGAATCATAATGATCCTTTTAAAAAGCCAGAGGTAGGGAAGATTAAGTCCCATTGCCCCATATTTTACCTCATTTACGCATACCCTGTCTTTCAATTAGTTTTGATGTAATGTTTTGCATTGTACTTTTTGAATGTTCTGGCAAGAAATAGATTGTGATTGAACAAATCTAATGTTTTGAAAGAGTCACTCAAGCAGACGTTTGCATTCTTTGTAAACTGATTATAGCTTTGCCCTAATGAGGACTAAAATATGTGTCATAGTGCTGTTGGGTAGTGACCATTCAATAGATCATATAAACCTTTCCTATTTAAAAAAAAAAAAATCATAGTTGTAAATAGACATACAATAAAACAGTTCACATTTCAACAACCTTAATTTTATAGTTCAGTTATAGTATTTATGGTATTAATTGTTAGTTATGTTCATCAGGTAATTCTAGCATCTCCCTTACCTACTCACAAGTTATGCCGTTCCCATTACATGAAGCTCAGTGTCTCCTAAGCATTGACTCCTCCTTTTCATTTTCAATATCACACAAATACAGGTGTGACATTGTGGAATACAATGGAGCAAAGGATGCTTTAGTGTGGACATCAACAGATATCTCCTAATGGTAAAAGCTGTTAAATAGTAAGGCTATTTTTCTGGGAAATGAAAAGTAGTAAGATTCTGTATTTAATGTCAAAGTGGAAGAGTGAAGCAGGCAGCCAGAATGAAAGATTTTTCCTTTCATTTCTAAGTGGAAGGTAGGAAGTCAGCCAGAAACAAGCATAAGGGAATCAGAGAGGCTGTTGATTTTTTTGTGTGGTTTTAGATTTTCAGGGTGGTGTTATTTAATCTTTATCCTTTTTTAAAGTTTTATAGAAAATAGCAACTCATTTAAGAACACAAACACACATACAGAATTTTATAAAGGAAAACGTGATCATCTCCCTCACCCTCCCCATAATATTGACCAGATGTTATGACCTTGGACAAAGCATTTAACCTCTGTAACTTGCCTGATTTTCTTATCCTTAATTCAAAGATAACAATGATATCACCCTATTATGTTTATTGTGAGATTTAAATGAGTTATTGTATGGAAAGAACTTATAGAAATGTCACTGAAGATCAGTCTATCAACCTACATATTGATTTAATCAATAGAATGTAATGTTATTTTGCCTCTTGCTTTTCCCCGTACCAGTCTATCATGAACATGAATTTATATTCTCAAATATGTTGATTGTTGTTGCTGTTAAGTGCCATCCAGTCAGTTCTGGCTTATAGCAACCCTGCATAGGGTTTCTGAGGTGTGGCTGGTGGATTTGAACCACCAATCCTGTGGTGACTTGTCCAGTGAGTACCAAACAGTGCCACATCAGGACTCCTTGAAGTTTATTTTATGTTCCAAAATATGAACATATTACATTTGTTTATGAGTCCTATTTTAGTGGACATTTATGTTAGCTACCACTATTAGGCTATTATAAATAAAATTCTGCAATAAATAACCTTGGATGTACACTTTAACATGTTATCATAAATGAGTTTGCTAGAACAAGCAACTCATGCATTTAAAAATGTTAAGAAATATGGATTGTTTTTCAGAGCAGATTTATAATTATATTAACAGCATCTAAGAATTCTCTTTTTCTTCACACTTTTGTCAGTACTGATTGAGGTGGTGCTGTTTGTGGTAGTTGTTGATTTGTGTAATTGTGTGTTCATGAGTGCTACACATTGTATGTGCATGTGTACTTTTATGCTGACTCCTCTCTATCATCTTTTGTAACTGTTAGGTTGTTGCCTCACACCTACACCCAGTACTTCAACATTGTGCTGTCATTTTGCTAGCCCTGAATCCATCTCACCAGCATCCTCTGGCACACTGCTTTCAACCATCCCCATTCTCAAATGGCACATAGAAGCTGTTTTTGTACATGTATTGATAGACTGTACTCTATAGCTCCCCATGGAAACCACTTTGGATTTAACTAGGTGACCTGTTGTTTAAATGTGACTACAGGTAGAAGCTGTGAAAGTTCTGGTCCTTTTCTTTCTCTCTGTTGAGCTAAAGATAAATTTTTGTGGAACTCAAATGAGTGTTTGCACTTTGCTACAGACAGAGTTGGTGTGTATCAAATACTTAAGATGTTTCTGGTTTCCTAAAAGCTGCAGGCAAAATATATTTTGCACTAGCCTACCACATTATTGAATGTTTTTGCCTAAGAACTCCATGTTTGGGGTCATAAGGAACCCTGGAGGAGCTCTGGTATGGTGCTGTAGGATAAGCACTGGACTGCTAACCCCAAGACTGGCATTTCAAAAGCAGCAGCTGCTTCTGAGAAACACAAGACAGGGTCACTATGAATTGGAATTGGCTTGAAGGCATTTAATGATGCCAACAAAGGATCCTGGTGGTCCAGTGATGTGTAGCTAATCGCAAGGTCAATGATCCAAACCTACCAGCCGCTCGGCAAGAGAAAGATAAGGCTCCCATAAAGATTAGCAGTGTCAGAATCTATAGAGAGTTGGTCTATTCTTTCCTGTAGGGTTGCTTTGAGTCAGAATCAACGCAGCAGTAGGTATGGGAGACTGTACACAATATTTTAACTTTTCATCCTCACTTACAAAGGCTATTTATTGCCATGGCTTGAGGGATTGGTATCATGGAAAGAAAACTTATCTTGGACTCAGGGACTATGAATTCTAGTCCTAGGATAGCTGGTAGTTATGAGAATAGATATTTGGATTCAAATTTCATTTCTGCCAACTACGTCCTGAGTGATACTGGGAAAAGTACTTATATTTTAAAGATTTAACTTTTTCTGGTGCAAATTTGTTATGATATTATTTTCTACAGCTATTCATCAACACTTCTGTCAGTTTTTCATACTGTGGTGACTTGTGTGTTGCTGTGATGCTGGAAGCTATCTATACCACAAGTATTGCAAATACCAGCATAGTCATAGTTAGTAGACAGGTTTCAGTGGTGCTTCCAGACTAAAAACAGACTAAGGAGAAGCAATAGATAGTCTACTTGAGGGATTAGTTGCTGAAAATTGAATGAATAGCAGTGGAACAGAGTCTAATATAGTACCTGAAGATGAGCTCAACATTTGGAAGGCGCTCAAAATATAACTGGGAAAGAGTTGCCTCCTCCAAGTAAAGTTGGCCTTAATGACGTGAATGGAGCAAAGCTTTTGGGACCTTCATTTGTTGATGGGGCATTATTCAAAATGAGAAGAAATAGCTGCAGATATCCATTAATAATTGGAATGTTAAACATAGGAAGCATGACTCTAGGAAAATTGGAAGTCATCAAAAAAATGAAATGAAACATAAAGATAGATATTCTAGGCATTAATGAGTTGAAATAAAGAGGCATTGGCCATTTTGAGTTGAACAATCATATAGTTCAATAAAAAAATGACTGTTTTGAATGTTAGCATTGACAAATTCAAGGTGAATAGTGTTACAATCAAGGAGCTCTGGTAGTGTAGTGGTTATGAATCGGGCTACAAACCTTAAAGTCAGCAGTTCAAAACTACCAGCTGTTCTGCGGGAGAAAGATGAGGGTTTCTGCTCCCGTAAAGATTCACATACTCAGAAACCCTGTATAGGGTCGCTATGAGTTGGAACCGACTCCACGGCAAATAACAACAACAAGTGTTACAATCATCATCAAAAACAACTTTTCAAGATCTATCTTGAAGTACAATGCTATTTGTAATATGTAATATTCATACATCTACAAGAAGACCAATAATACCACTATTATGCAAAATACCTGGCATATTAATGATAATGTTTGATAGTTTGTGCTTTCCATTTGGTCATCTTCCTTTGGAATATGTACAAATCTGGATTTCTTCTAATCAGTTGGGCAGTTAGTTAGCTGGCTTCCAAATTTCTTGCTATAGATGAATGAGTGCCTTCAGAGCTGCATCAGTTCATTGAAACAGTTCAATTTGTATTCCATCAATTCTTGGAGCCTTGTTTTTTGCCAGTACCTTCAGTATAGCTCATTAGATATTATCTGTTAATGTTGTTAATTTTCCCACATAGGAAAAAGGCTATATAAGATAACCAAACAAAATAATTAATATAAAATCTAGCAAATGATCAAAGGTACACCCTTTAAACAATACTGACACATAGTAAACATTGTAATATCCATGAGTTGCTCTTCTTGTTGTATTTTGTGAATTCCACTTCTGAATCTAACTTGCTCTCATCACTCTGAGTTAACACATTTTCTTTATCTGTAAAATGAGAGTATGGTGGTGGTAACTGTGTGCCGTGGAGTTGGTTCTGACTCACAGTGACCCTGTACAGGGTTTCCAAGGCTGTAAACCTTTACAGGAGCAGAACACTTCATCTTTGTTCTGTGAAACAGCTGGTAGTTTCAAACTGCTGACCTTGCGGTTCGCGGCCCAATTCGTAACCACTACACTACCAATAGACTGCATGATTTCTATGGTACCCAACAATGTTATGGTCCTAAAAAGGGGACTGAGGGAAGATAAAGAATGATCCAGACCAGTGCAGCCCAACACAATAGCTACCAGTCACCTGTGGTTATTGTGCTCTTGACTTGATATGAGACCAGACATAATTGAGATGTGTTCTCAAGTGTAAAATACAAATCAGATTTCTGACAATAAGTATAAAAAACTGTAAGGCATCGTAATAAATTTAAAGTATGGATTATATATTAAAATGATAATATTTTTATGTAAGTCAGGCTACATAAAATATATTGCTAAAATTAATCTTATCCATTTCTTTTAATTTTTCTCTTTCAATGCAGCTACTAGAAAAATTTAAATTATCTACATGGCTCACATTATATTTCTAATGAGAAGAGCTTGAGTCTGGAAACAGCCTGACATTTTTTTATTCTTATGTTAGTCAAGGTACTTTGAATTGCAGTTGAATCAAACTGATATAGCAACAACAGAAGAAGGAATAGTTGAACTATAATGGCTCACATCTAATGAAAAGTGAGCTCTGGTAGCGTAGTGGTTACGAATCAGGCTGTGAACCACAAGGTCAGCAGTTCGAAATTACCAGCTGTTCTACAGGAGAAAGATGAGGCTTTCTGCTTCCGTAAAGATTTACAGCCTTGGAAACCCTGTTCAGGGTTGCTATGAGTTGGAACCAACTCCACAGCACATAACCACCACTAACAACAACTTGTCATCAGACTTGACTGAATCCTGGAAATAAAATGATGTAATGAACTTTTTGTGTAAGTATATATGTAAAACTTAATTTGTGTGTGTGTCCTTCTGTTTGCTCTGTTTTCTTCTGATTTGGTCTCACTCTTAGGCAGGGCCTCACCTCATGTAGCTATAGTAGTACTAAGTCTACTTTTGAATGTAGGTCTTAGGAAACAAGAGATGGTTTTATCTCCTCACCTTCAACCAATCTGGCATGGGCCATGTGCCCACACCTGCACCGATCATTGTGGCATGGGATTTGATGCTTCAATTACACAGACTTGTGCCACTGGATGCTCTGTCCATACCCATTCTCCACACTTCTGTCACAGTAACATTTCATTTACTTTATTTTTAAATATTTTTAATTTAAAAAATCTCACAGATACAGGAAACAGCACAAAATATAATGTATGCCTAAAAGAATGATTCTGAGCCCCTTTAACCATGACCACATCAAGAAATGAAACACTGCCAACCACTTTAGAAGCTCTTTCCATGTGTTCCATTCTAAACATTTCTACAACACTTGTAAGAAACTGTTACCTTAATGCTTCTGGACATTTCGTGTAAATGGAATGATAAAGTACATGATCCTTTGTGACCTTGTTGCTTAAACTTAGCCTAATGTTTCAAGGTGTGTCTATACTGGAGCATGTGTAGGTACTTCATTCTTTTCTAATGATGAACAATATTCCATTGTATGGACGTACACGTTCTATTTATGAATTTATAAGTTGATAAACATTTTAATTGTTTCTACTTTTTAGCTATTAGGAATAATGCTACTATGAACATCCATGTACACATCTTTTTGGACATATATTTTTATTTCTTTTGGGCACATGCTGTGGAATAAAATTGCTAGGTCACATGGTAATGTTGTGTTTAACTTTTTGAGGAGCTGCAGAACTTTTACAAAATGGCTACAGTAGTTTTGTTGTTATTGCTGCTAAGTGCCTTTGAGTCAGTACTGACCCATAGTGACCTTACGCACAGCAGAACAACCACTGCCTGGTCAAGGGCCAACCTCACTTTTGTTGCCATTCTTGAGCCCATTGATGCTGCCACTTTGCCAATCTATCTCGTTCGGGGTCTTCCTCTTTTTCTCTGACCCTCCACCTTACCAAACATGATATCCTTCTTCAGCAAATGGTCCCTCCTGGCAATATGTCTGAAGTATGAGAGATGAATTTTGACCACTCTGGCTTCCACGGAGCACTCTGGCTGCACTTCTTCCAACACAGATCTATTTGTTCTTTTGGCATCCATTGGCACATTCAAATTCTCCTATATAACCATAATTTAAGTGCATCAGTTCTTCTATGGTCTTCCTTATTCACTGTCCAGCTTTTGCATGCATATGAAGTTATTGAAAATATCATGGGTTGTGTCAGGCACACCTTAGTCCTAAAGCTGACATCTTTGCTCTTCAACACTTTAAAACAGGTCTTATGCAGAAGATTTGCCTAATGCAATGCATCCTTTGATTTCTTGACTGCTGCTTCCATGAGTGTTGATGGTTGATCCAAGAAGAATGAAGTCCTTGACAACTTCAATCTTTTCTCTGTTGATAAGAATGTTGTTTATTGGTCCAGTGGTGAGGATTTTTCTTTATATTGAAATGTAATCCATACCAAAGGCTATAGTCTTTGATCTTCATCAGTAAATGTTTTAAGTCCTCTTCACTTTTAGCAAGCAAATTTGTATCATCTCCATATCACAGGTCTTCCTCCAATCCTGATGTCATGTTTTTCTTCATATAACCCAGCTTCTCAGATTATTTATTCATCATACAAGTTGAATAAGTATGGTGAAATAATACAACCCTGTCACACACCTGTCTTAATTTTAAACCATTCAGTGTTCCCATGTTCTGTTCGAACAAATACCTCTTGGTCCAGGTACAGATTCCTCATGAGCACAATTAAATGTTCCGGAATATCCATACTTCACAAAATTGTCCGTAGCTTGTCATGATCCACAGAACTGAGAGCCTTTGCATAGTCAATAAAGCACAGGTAAACATCTTTCTGGTACTCTCTGCTTTCAGCTAAGATTCATTGGACATCAGCAATGATATCCCTCGTTCATTATTGAAGGGTTCTCTGGCCATATTATTGAATGATGCAGAAAGTATCAAAAGAAGATGGAAGGAATGCACAGAGTCACTGTACCAAAGGAAATAGTTGATGTTCAACTATTTCAAGAATTAGCATATGATTAAGAGCCAATGATACTGAAGGAAGAAGTTCAAGGTGCATTGAAGGGATTATCAAAGAAGAAGGCACCAGGAATTGATGGAATAAAATTTGAAATCTTTCAAGAAATTGAGGTGGCACTGGAGGCACTCACTCATCTATTGGAAGACAAAAGTCTTGCCAACTGACTGGAAGAGATCCGTATTTATGCCCATTCCAAAGAGAGGTGACCCAATGGAATGCAGAAATCTGTAACAACATTTTGATATACCATATGAGTAAAGTTTTACTAAAATTTTAAAAAAGGATATTCATGTAAAGGAAAAGTGATTTGAGATCAGGGCTAATACCAAATTTTTAACAAAACCCCAGTGGACATTTTTATAAATCACTGAACTAGTGCAATAAGTTTACAAAAATGCAGCCCCACTTAAAACAACTGTTTTTTAATGGATTAAGCATTTTAAGGGAGTTCAAGAAGACATCAAAGATGAACTCAAGGTAGAGATGTCAGTTGATAAGGTTTGGGACACTCTTTTTTGGATTCCAAAGGGATAATCTCGATAGATTTTTCTCAATGGACAAAGGATAATAGGAGGAGCTTATTTTGAAAGTTCAAAACTGTATTGGTAAGAAAAGACCAGGAAAGTTGCGACAAAGAGGTTTTTTTTTTTTTCCATCATGAAAATGTACCTGCTCATTCCTCTAGGATAGCGAGGGATGTTCAGTAAGGATTTCATTGGGAACTATTACCCCATCCACTCTACAGCCCTGATCTTTCTCCTTCAGATATTTTTTTGATCCTAAAACTCAAAGAACAATTAAGAACACAATTTGAACCACTGGATGATGTCAAAAGTGCTGTTTTCATATGGTACAAATTTAAGAGGGAAGAATTCTTTGGGAGAGAGTTAGAGAGATAGAAATACTGCCTTCAGAAGCTTGTGGACCTTAATGGAGGATATATTGAAAAATAGCTTCATATTTTGATCTTTTTGTTTAATAAAGTTTTCTGTGATTAAATATCAATGCTTTTTGATTTTCCCGTATGCATGTTGTTCACCAAATATATAGTTTGTAATGTATTACCTCAGTTTATTGTGTTTCTTTGTCACAATCTAATTGAATTGTGTGGGCACCATTGTGGAAAATCAACTGACCATAAAAAAACAACTTTTGTTTTAATTTCTCTAGTCTATTCCATTAATACACAGTTCTGTTATCTTGACAGTATGACACTGTTTTAATTTTGTAATATGTTTTGAAATTAGGAAGTGTAAGTCTCCAAATTTGTTTTTCTCATCCAAAATTGTCTTAGCTATTCTGTATCCTTTGCATTTCCTTCTGAGATTTTAGTAAGTTTATCAATTTATACAAAAGAGCTAGTTAACGTTTGGCTAGACATTGCATTGAATATGAAGAGTGAATTATGGAGTAAATCCATATTAATAATATTGTCTTCTGGTCAATGCATGTTTCAACATTTAATTAAACTTAATTTAAATCATCTGTAATGTATTTAAACCTTTCTAATAATTTTCACCGTACAGGTCTTACACTTTTTTGTTAAATTTATATCTAAACAATTTATTATTTTTATTCTATTGTAAATGTAATTATTTCACTTTTGTATTATTCATTGCTAGTATATTGAAATCACCACTTGTCTGTCAGTTTGTTGTATTATGGTAGCTTGCCTATTGCTGTGATTCTGGAAGCAGTGTCACTGGTATTTGATATACCAACAGGGCTAATAATGTTGGACTGGTTTAAAGCAGAGCTTCAAAACTCAGACAGACTAGGAAGAGAGAGTGGAAGGATACTTCTGATTGGTTAACCACTGAAAACCTTATGAGTGGCAGCAGAACACTGTCAACTATAGTGCCAGGGATGAACCATTATAGATAGTAGCAGAATATTGTCAGGTAATAGTGCCAGAAGATTAGCCTGTTAAGTTGGAAGGCACTCAAACTACAAATGGGAGACAGCAGCCTCCTCAAACTAGAGTTGAATGAAACAAAGTTTTCAACACTTTCATTTGCTGATGGTACACCAGTATAAATGGGAAGACAAAGCTGCAAACATCCATTAATAATTAAAACATGGAATGTATGAAGTGTGAATCTAGGAAAACTGGAAGTTGTCACAGATGAAACAGAAAAACTTATGAAAAAGATAGATATTCTAGGCATTAGTGAACTAAAATGGATTGGAATTGCCCATTTTTAAGCAGATAATCACATGGCCTTACCAGGAATTTCAAATTGAAGAGGAATGGTGTCACATTTATCAGCAAAAAGCCATTAAAAAAAAGACATCCCAAAGTCTATATTGAAATACAATGGTGTCTGTGATTGGATAATTTCTATAGGCTTGCAAGGAAGAGCAATTAATACTATTATTATTCAAATTTACATACTAACTACTAACATCCATGACAATGAAATTGAAAAATTCTACCAACTTTTTCAGAAGGAAATTAATCAAACAAGCAATCAGGATGTATTGATAATTACTGCTGATTGGAACTAGTGATTGGAAATATGCACTTGGTGATAGAAATAATGCTGGAGATCACATGATAGAACTTTGTAATACCAACAACTTATTCATTTAAAATACCATATTTAAACAACATGAAAGGCAACCATGTACAAATACTTCTCCAGATGGACTATACAGGACTCAAATAAAGCCTGTGGAAAGAGATGGTGGGAAAACACAGTAACATCTGTCAAAACAAGACTGGGCAGACTGTAGAACAGACTGCTCATATGCAAGTTCAGACTGAAGCTGCAAAACATTAAAATAAGTCCACAAGAACCAAAATGTTACGTTGAATATGCCCGGCCTTAATTTAGAGATGATCTCAAGAACATATTTGATGCATTAGACATCTAATGACTGAAGACCAAAAGAGTTGTGGGATGGCATCAAGCACATAATCCATGAAGAAAGAAAAAGCCATGAAAAAAGATAGTAAAGAAAGCAAAGACCAAAATCAATGTCAGAAGAGACTCTGAAACGTGCTCAGGAATGTAAAGAAGCAAACATAAATGGAAGAAATGAGGAAGTTAATAGAAAATTTCAAAAAACAACTTGAGAAGACAAAGTATTAGAATAAAATTTACAACGACCTGAAGTTAGAACATAAAAGGAAAAAGCAAGCTCAGCATTTCTCAGTCTGAAAGAACTGAAGAAAAAATTCAAACCTTAACTTGAAATACTGAAGGACTCACTATATAAAATAGGAATGCAGTGACATTGTAAGATAAACACTGGCCTGAGAACCACAAGGTTGGCAGTTCATGCCCACCAGCCACTCCATGGGAGGAAGAGGAGGTTTTCTACTCCCATAAAGACTTTACAGCCTGGGAAACTTATATAGGACCTTTATGGGTTGTAACCAATTCAACAGCACTTAAGAAAAACAGCAACAAGGGACAAAATATTGAATACTGAAGAAAGCATCAAAAGAAGATGGAAGGAATACAAAGAGTCATGGTACCAAAAAGAAATGATTGATTTTTAAACATTTCAGAAAGTTAGCATATAATTAAGAACCTAGGATACTGAAGGAAGAAGCCCAAGCTGCACTGCAAGTACTAGGGAAAAACGAGACTTAGGGAACTGATAGGAATACAAATTGAAATGTTTCCACAAATGGATGTAATAGCACTGGAAGTTGTCACTCATATTTATGCCGGAAAATTTGGAAGACAGCTACTTGGCCAACTAAATGGAAGGAATCTATACTTGTACCATTTCCAAGGAAAGGTGACCCAGCAGAATGCAGAAATCATTGAACAATATTATTTCTATCACATGCAAGTAAAATTTTGCTGAAGATAATTAAAAAATGATTGTGGATACAGATAGGGAGATGCCAGAATTTCAAGCAGACATCAGAAAAGGATGTGGAATTAGGGAAATCATCATTAAACATAATGTTATCTATAGGTATTTTGTATTTTCAATAATCTCATATGGATGCAAAAGCTGGACAGTGAATAAGGAAGACAGTAGAAGAATTGATGCCTTTGAGTTGTGGTGTTGGAGAAGAATACTGAAAGTGCCATTGGCTGCCAAAAGAACCAATAGATCTGTTTTGGAAGAAGTGCAGCCAGAGTGCTCCTTGGAGGCCAAGATGGCCAAACTTCACCTCTCATACTTCAGACATATTGTCAGGAGGGACCAGTCACTGGAGAAGGATATTATGTTTGGTAAGGTGGAGGGTCAGAGAAAAAGAGGAAGACCCCTAACAAGATGGATCAGCCAGGTGGCATCATTGATGGCGTCAAGTGTGGCAGCAGTAGTGAGGTTGGCCCAGGATCGGACATTGTTTCGTTCTGCTGTACATGGGGTCGCTATGAGTCGGTTCTGACTCGATGGCACCTGACAACAACAACAACAACAACAACAACAGCGGTATTTTGTAGGTCCTTTAGTCAGGAAGAAGATGCTCTCTTCTATTCCTAGTATGTTGAATATTTGGTTATGAAATAGCTTTGGATTATGTCAGATTTCTTTTCTGCCTCTGTTGAGATGTTAAGTTTTTGAGATAAGTATTTTTGTCCTTTATTAATATGGTATATTGCATCTATAGAGATCTAGCACCTAACACTTTTTTGTTTGTGCAATTATGTCTATGGAATGTAGAATAAGCACTGGACTGTGTACCACAAGATTAATGGTACCACAAGATTAATGGTTCGAGCTCACCAGCTGCTCTAGGAAAGAAAGATGAAGCTCTCTGCCTCTACAAAGATTTACAAGCTCAGAAACTCTATACTGGTTTATATGAATCTAAACTGACTCAATGACAGTTAACAGCAACAAAAACAACATTGTGTCTATAAATTAAAAACAAATCTATTTTCTCCAAGTTGATTCTGATTGATGGCAACTCCAGATGTTACAGATTAGAACTGTTTCTTAGGGTTGTGTTGAGAATACTCTTCATGAAAGCAGATTAGGCATTTCTTGTGTGTGCTGTTACATAGGTTTCAACAACCAACCTTTAGTCAAGCACGAATCATTTGTATCACCTCAGTATTTGCTACAAACAAAAAGAAAATAGTATAACTCTTATTATCTATAATTTCATGACTATTAAATAAGTAAAATGAAGGAAACAAATATGTATTTATATAATTTGCTATATATGCCTTTTTCTTTACCTTTTCTGATTCTCTTCATTTTTCTATGGATTCATGTTATCATCTGGCATCAATTCCTTATCCCAATAAAATTTTATTCCCCTATGTCTTCTTTGTATTTTTGTGTGTGTATGTGTGTGTGTGTGAAATATGTTGCATTTTTTATGTTATAGGCACACTACTGCAACTGTGTGCATATTGTTTTACCCAATTGTTTTAAATCAATCAAGAGAAGAAAAGAAACAAAAAAAATGTAATTATATTGTCTTTTGTAATTACCTACATAATTATCTTTAACAGTGCTCTTTTTTGTTAGGTGATTTTTTGTGTGTGTGTGGATTTAAATTACCATCTGGTGTCACTTGCTTTCAGCCTGAGGAACTTCCTTTTCTATTTCTAGTAAAACAGATGTGCTAGGAACAACTACTCTCAAATTTTGTTTCTCTGACTCCATAGGATACGCACTGGACTGTGAACCACATTGTTGGTTGTTCAAGCCACCAGCTGCTTCTCAGGAGAAAGATGTGGCTTTCTGTTCCCACTAAGATTTAAAGTCTCAGAAACCCTATTCAGGGTCACTATGAGACAGAACCCACTTGATGGCACTTTACAACAACAGTAAGACTAACTTAATTTTGTCATCATGTGGAAAGGATAGTTGTGCTGGATATAACATTCTTGGTTGGCAGCTTTTATACATTTGCCAAACTGAATATATTATTTCACTGCCTTCTAGCCTCAATTATTTCAGAGATGCAGTCATATGTTGATCTTATTGGTATTCTCTTATGCATAAGTAATTTTTTCTTGTTGTTTTAAGGATTTTCTTTTCCTTTCAGCATCTTCATTATAATATGTCTGGATATGGATCTCTGCATCTATAAAGTTTGGAGTTTGTTTAGGTTCTTTCATATGTAAGCTTAAGTTTGTAATCAAATTTGGGAGATTCTGAGCCATTATTTCTTCTGATAACTTTTCTTCTCCTTTCTTTTAGTGTGATTTGTTTTGTAAGTGTCTCACATTTTCTGAGGCTCTACTTGCTTTTTTGTCTTCTTTCCCCTTGTTCTTTGGCATAATTTCAATTTACGTGTGGCACTGTGGGATAAAGCACTGGACTGTAAGGTCAGTTTGAACCACAAGGTCAGCAGTTCAAACTCACCAGTCACTCCTTGGAAACCTTAAATATGGTCGCTATGAGTCAGAACCAACTTGATGGCACTTAACAACAACAACATATTTAATTAAACTTATTCTTTCTTTTGCCAGCTCAGCTATACTGTGGATACCCTTGGGTGAATACTTTCTCTTCATTTATTGTACTTTTCAATTTAGGCACTTCCACTTGGTTCATTTTTATAACTTGTATGCCACCTTTCTTGATATTCTCCATTTGATGAGACAACTTCCATTATTTCTACACACATGGTTTCTTTTGTTCTTTGAACAAATTTATAATATCTGCTTTAAAGTCTTTGCCTGCTGTGTCAACCATTTGGTCCCCTTGAAAGATAGTTTCTATTCTTTTTTTTTTTTTTTCTGTGCATAGATCACACTTTCTTATTTCTTAACAATTATTTAAGACCTTTATTAACAAGTGCATGCATTTGTTGACTTTTTTAAAAAATCAAGCTGTAAACTTTTGTTATAATTTAAAAATGAGATTCTTAAAAATCTCAGCTTGGCCAGATATGAAACAATTTTTAAAACTTTAATGGTGCATTGAGAAAAACCAGGCTTTTTAAAAAAAAAACAAAAACATTTGTCATTACCACATTACCAAAAAGAGATGTCTTTAAGTAAAAACAAAACAAAACAAAACAAAACAAAACAAAACAAAACAAAAAAAACCCTCTTGCTGTAGAGATAAGGTAGATAGTTCTAGTTATCTGGTCAATGGGCAAAAAGCAAGCATTTAAGGTCTTCAGCTCCAATCTTTTGTTCATTTGTTATTGCTGGAATTTCATATTCATTTTATGACAGCTGTGGCTCCTTCTGGGGTGTGATGGTAATCAGGGCAGTGGCTCCGCTCTCCGCTCCCACTCTCGATCGAACTCTTTATTTCTTTGTATGTCATGAAGTATTTTCTTAAAACCTAATGTGGTGTAGGAAAAGAAGTAGATTACTAACTGCAAGGTCAGCAGTTCAAACACACCAACTGCTCCACAAACACCTTATTTAGGGTTGTTGAGTTGGAGCTGACTTGTCAGCACTTGGCACCACCAACAACTGCAAAATATTTTAGGTAATATATTATAGCAGCTCTGGATACTGGTTTCCCCCCATCCCAGAAGTTGTTCTTGTTTACTTGGTCATTTAATTATTTGTTTAGTGAATCAACTGAAGGAATTCTCCAAAATCTCTTCACTGAAGCTTTCAGTCTCTGATTACAGCCCAGATTTTCTGCTTCTTTTCATTTCTTTGGGCTAGAAATACAGGAGTTACCCTGGGGTTGAAATAAAGCATTTACTGGTCAAAGGTTGCTGTTAAACTCTGCTCATCATTTAGATTTTACTCTTTACCTTTGAATGTATGTGTATCTTAGAGGATGCTTTCCTTGGGGTTTATGTGTCTTTACTTCATGTTCAGACAGAGATTAATAGCTTAGAAGTACTCTGAGAGGGTACAGTGTTGGACATGAACAATATTTCAGACTTCCAGTGATGACTGTGTTTCTTTTAAGCTTGAATTTCTGGAGTTGCCCCTGGGTCTAGTAGTTTATGTCCAGTTACAGTTTCATTAGAAGTTGTATTTAAGCCCTTTTTTTTACCATTGTGATTAAAGCCCTTGTTGGTGAGTCTATGTATAATTTAAGAAAAGCTTTCAAGTCTGCCCCATGTCCTGCTTTAGTTGTGTCTAACTAGAAGCAGTCTATTGTATGCACACAATATTTCTGAACCCAGTAGTTGATTATCATTCTAAGCAGACTCTTCATGGTTGTTTCCTTACCTAGTTTTCTTTATTTATTTTTGGCTGCTCTAATTTTTACACTACATTATAATAAAGATAATGTTTTATATGGTATTGTTGTTGTTAAGTGCCATGATATCGGTACTGACTCATAGCGACCTTATGCACAGCAGAACGAAACACTGCCCAATCCTGGGCCAACCTCACTACTGTTGCCTCGCTTGAGCCCATTGATGCTGCCACATGGCCAATCCATCTCGCTGGGAGTCTTCCTCTTTTTCTCTGATGCACCACCTTACCAAACATGATATCATTTTCCAGTGACTGGTCCCTCCTGACAATATGTCCGAAGTATGAGAGACTAAGTTTGGCCATACTGGCCTCTAAGGAGCACTCTGACTGCACTTCTTCCAACACAGATCTGTTGGTTCTTTTGGCAGCCCATGGCACCTTCAATATTCTCCTCCAATACCTGAACTCAAAAGCATCAATTTTTCTATGGTCTTCCTTATTCACTGTCCAGCTTTCGCATGCATATGAGGTTATTGAAAATACTATGGTTTGAGTCCTCAGGCTGACATCTTTGCTCTTCAACACTTTAAAAAGGTCTTGTGCAGCAGATTTGCCTAATGCAACGCATCGTTTAATTTCTTGACTGCTGCTTCCATGAGTGTTGATAGTTGATCCAAGAAGAATGAAGTCCTTGACAACTTCAATCTTTCTCTGTTAATAAGAATGTTATTTATTGGTCCAGTGGTGAGGATTTTTATATTCTTGACATTGAGATGCAATCAAGGCTGTGTTCTTTGATCTTCATCAGTATATATTTTAAGTCTTATTCCCTTTCAGCAAGCAAAGTTGTATCATCTGCATATCACAGATTGTTAATGAGTCTTACTCCAATCCTGATGACACGTTTTTCTTCATAGAACCCAGATTCTCAGATTATTAGCTCAGCATAGTATGAAATAGTATGGTGAGAGAATACAACCCTGTTGCACACCTTTCTTAATTTGAAACCATTCTGTGTTTCCATGTTCTGTTTGAAGAACTGCCTCTTCATCCTTGTACACACACATTCCTCGTGAGCACAATTAAGTGTTCCGGAATACTCATACTTTGCAATGTTGTCCATAGCTTGTCATGATCCACATAATCAAATGCCTTTGTGAAGTCAATAAGGCATAGGTACACATCCTTCTGATATTCTCTGCTTCCAGCCAAGATCCATCGAACATCAGCAATGATATCCCTCTCCACATCCTCTTCTGAATCCAGCTTGAAACTCTGGAAGTTCTCTGTCAATGTATGATTGTAGCTATTTCTATATTACCTTTAGTAAAACTTTACTCACATGGGATATCAAAGGTATTGTTCAATCATTTCCTCATCCCGTTGGATCACCTCTCTTTGGAATGGGCACAAATATGGATCTCTTCCAATTAGTTGGCCAGGTAGTTGTCTTCCAAATTTCTTGGCAGAGATGAGTGAGTGCCTCCAGTGCCACTTCACTTTCTTGAAATATTTCAATTTGTATTCCTTCAATTCCTTGTGCCTTGTTCTTTGCCAATTACTTCAGTGTACCTTGGACTTCTTCCTTCAGTATCATTGGTTCTTGATCATATGATACCTCTTGAAATGGTTGAACATCAACAATTTCCTTTTGGTACAGTGACTCTGTGTTCTTTCCATCTTCTTTTGATGCTTTCTGCATCATTCAATAATTTGCCTGGCGAATACGTCAACAATGAAAGTTGAGGCTTGAATTTTTTCTTCAGTTCCCCTAACTTCAGAAATGCTGAGCATGTTCTTCCTTCTTTCTTCCAGATGATTGCATATTTTGTTGTAATATTTGGCTAGATATATTTTTTTCATTATCCCTATTTGTTGTTGATTGTTGTTAAGTGCCCTCGAGTTGTCTCAGACTCATTGGGACACTGTGTAGAGTTTCCAAGTCTTTAAATCTTTGCAGCAGCCAAAAGCCTCATCTTTCTCCTAAGGGTGGGTTCAAACTGCTAGCCTTGTGGTTAGCAATTACAAGGTGCTTACTGTATGGAGCCACCACGCTCCCTATATGAGCCTCATGATTTTTTAAATAGTCTGGAAGATTTGTTTTCAGTTTTGCTCTGTATTGGCATTACCAGGGTTACATTTAATAATGGAACCAGGCTATACCCCTAACCTATTAAATCAGAAACTATCAAGTTAGAACCTAGGTATTAGTATTTTTAAAATTTCCCAAGATGATTCTAATATTTGAGAACTATTGACTAAAACCTGGTGTGGCACAGTAGGGTAAGTGCAAGGTCAGCATTTTTAATTCACCAGTCGTTCCTCCAAATCCCTAGACAGGGTCATTATGGGTTGGAACCAAGTCAACAGCACAACAACAGTAACAATTGACTAGAAGGCCCTTTGTAAAGGTTGTCTGATCTGGTTGTCTACTGCTCCATTTTTATACCTACAATTGATTCATATTTCAGTTCTCTCAAACTCTGCATAACAAGCACAATTCTCAACCCTTTTGATGCTCCAATATATTCCCATAGACTTTTCTCTATGCCTGGTACTATACCTCCCACACAAATGACTGTTCACTGATAAGCACCAGGTAGCAAATATAAGGATTATTACAATATCTGGTTTTAATAGAATGCTTGGAGAGTGAAAACTTTTGTAAACTTTGATTTTCATTCTCCAAATTATTTCCAGCTATAAACCCTAACCAAGTGTGGACATGAGCTAGTTTCTGCTTAGAGGTTAGCTTTCAGATGTCTTTGATTATCTCCATGGAAAGTTTATTGAGAAGGATGAGATGGTGACCACTACCTGTATAGGGTGTTTTCTTCTCTGGGTAATGATTTATATTTGTAACAC
Organism: Chrysochloris asiatica; assembly: GCF_000296735.1. NCBI lineage: Eukaryota > Metazoa > Chordata > Mammalia > Afrosoricida > Chrysochloridae > Chrysochloris > Chrysochloris asiatica. The sequence goes on from NW_006408750.1 coordinate 4,530,362, forward strand.
TCGGACTGAAGTTGGAAATTAGACCTGCCACTCTAAAATATGCTTGCCCTGGCTCTGGTATTGTGAGGAGTGGATTCTTGTCAGTGGTTGCATTAAAACAGCATCAAAGACAAGCATGAACATATTTTTAAGTGACAGCTTTAAAGAGCTTTCCTGTTTTAGATTAAATCATGATTCCAAAAGGCTAAACCCTGGATTAAAGATTTTGATTTGTCTCCATATTCTCTTAATCAAATTCCCTTTTCTTACTGCTTCCATGCTTAGGAAAAATGAGAAGCCACTTCTTCCTAATGGCTTTTATTATATCAAACAGCTCATCTTGGTTTGAAATGAAATAAACGTTAGGTACAACCAGTGAACTACCATGAAGTTGTTAAAAATAATGTCAGAGTATCATCTTTACAGACATAGGAAGATGATGATATAAAGTCTGGATTCATCCAGACCACAAGAGAAAAGTGGTTAAGGCTTTGCGATTGAATTACAAGTGGTTTCAATATATTTTTTTCTGTGTTCTTATTAGATTTTGCTGATATTATTACCACAAACATCTATAATACATACATTTAAAATGACAAATGTGGTTAGGGAGTTTTCCTTTACCACAGCAGAAGTTACCTTTTTCAAGATTATTAAAGGATTGTCAAGATCTACTATCAATCATACAATTTTCATATGAATGTTGTTTTGTTATTGTTGTTGTTAGGTACCATCAAGTTGGTACTGACTCATAATGACCTTATGAACAGCAGAATGAAACACTGTCCAGTCCTGGGCCAACCTCACAATTGATGCATGCTTGAGACCACTGATGCTGACACTTGGCCAAACCATCTTGCTGGAGGTCTTCTTCTTTTTCTCTGACCCTCCACCTTACCAAACATGATAGCCTTCTCCAGTTACCGGTCCCTCCTGACAATATGTCTGAAGTATGAGAGACGAAGTTTGGCCACCCTGGCCTCCAAGGAGGACTCTGGCTGCACTTTTTCCAACACAGATCTATGGGGTTTTTTTGACAGCCCATGGCACCTTCAACATTCTCTTCTAGCACCATAACTAAAAAGCATCAATTATTCTAAGATCTTCCTTATTCACTGTCCAGCTTTCACATACATATGAGGTTATTGAAAATACCATGGTTTGGGTCAGGCACACCTTAGTCCTCAAGCTGACATCTTTGCTTGTCAACATTTTCAAAAGGTCTTGTGCATCAGATTTGCCTAATGCAATATGTCATTTGGTTTCTTGACTGCTGCTTCTGTGAGTGTTTCATATGAATAGCAGAAGTGAAAAAAACATTCAGATTAACTTAACCTATGTCCTTTCAATGTTCAAGGTCAACAGCTGTCTCAAGTCATGATTTCCAATTAAAGTAGAAAGTGAACAACTTTTTTTGTTTGTTTGTTTGTTTTGGTGTAGGGTAGTGAAGTTGTTAAAATTATTTTTATGTTCCTACCTCTACCTGGGCTATATGGTCTAGGAAGGGACAGCAGATGCCAGTAGGTGATTCTGTGTGATGTTGATTCGATGGTGTTCCACATTGGCTGCACTGACTCTTTCCCACCAAGAAACCATGGCTGAGAGAGACATTAATTATATGGTAGGAAGGACAAACCAGTGCCATAACAAGGGACTAAAACATGAGTCTCACTTTTTTTTTTAAAGGTCTATTAAAATCAAACTTTAATCATGAATTGTGAAATAGAACATAGGCAGTTAGGAGCTGCTAAAATATTAACACTTCTATTGAAACAGAAACCAGGCACTTTATTATTCTCATGACCAGCTCTGGGATTTCATAATTAAGTCTTTCAGTTTGATTTATTTAGACTCTGAGCAAACTTTCAAAGTGAGTTTGAGGGGCTTTGTTCTTGGAACATGAATGTGTTGCATTTCCCGAGGCAATTTGGAACTGGGGTTTCATCACTTCAACACCCTGGCTCAGAAGCAGTTATTCTGAAAAACTTTTCTTGAGCATCCTTCTTCATTATCTTTGAGAAGGATCTCAGACATCTCCCTGAGCAATGTGAATATTCAGAAAAGAGGGAGAGATATACTATACTTAGGAGTGAAACTGTATTAGTCACAGCTTATTAATTTTTCTTGGTCTGTTCTCTTTGGCACCTCAAATGAGCATTTCTCTCCTCTCTTCCCATCCGAATCTTTAACAGACTAAGAATTTTATTAGCGGCCACACTTGGTAGAGGGAGACACTCTCTTCATATATTAAAAAAAGAGAACTTATCTTTTGGATAGCATTTGAACTGGTCATTGAATAGCAAATTCTCAGGATAATCTGGACTTGAGCTTGTGGAATATTTAACCCACCTCAATGAATGGGTTTAGCAAATCAGGGAACAGAATGAAACTTAAATAAGATACAGATCGAAGGTTGGTAGTTTGCCCATTGACACATAGCAGTCTTTTTTCCACTTAGATGAAGGAAGGGAAGTGATGTGAATCACACAGAAGATGTTCCTAATTAGTGTTGGTAGGAAGGGAGAGAAAAACAATGCTAGTTGAAAGTAGAATATTCAGGTTTAAAAACAGTAAATAAAAATCATTTACTTTGTGAAATCTACCCTGAACATCAACTTAACCAGGTGAACTTGTCAGTCTAATCTACTGTCAAAATTAGCCTCTTATCAACCTACTGACAGCCACAGCATAAATGTTGCATAGGGACTGCGGGGGGCGAGGGTGTAGAAAGCAGTATACTTCAGGGACAGAAACAGTCCCTGAGCTTCAACAGCTGCTTGCATTCATCAAGAAACCTGTGGCCTCCTCATCATCCACACAGAAAAAGTGTCCTGCAATTGCTAAATGTTTTCTGGCTGCTTTCTCAGAAGTTCCAAGTGCTTCACAGTCTATTATTAAAGAAATGAAACAGACTATCTTCAGCAGATCTCTCTAATCATAGTTGAGAAAGAGTAGTTGGCTGATGAAATCACTTAATCCAGTTCTGTGACAGGTAGAAGGCAACAGAAGAGGAAGGCAATATAAGAGGAAGGGAGAAATGTATGTAAAATATACACAGCCTAATAGATCCTTTCTTTCCTGAAGATCAAACTAGCTGTGCATTTTTTTTTTTTTTTCATTATTGGGAAGGTGATCTATAATTAGAATTTATCCTAGGCAGATTGTGGAAGGGTTAATGCCCTCTCTGTGTCTTTGTGTCCTTCTTTTGGGGCCCATCTCTTACCTCTTCTTCAGTAATATACAAGGATGTTGTGTCCCTAGTATCATCTAACTCCTCAGACTCTTCTGCTGAAGTAACCCAACTAGTCTTTCTAAGTTGATCACCTGTCCCCTCCCACACACCACAACCAAAGGGAGTTGGGGGTGGGTGGGCATTGTTGGTTCAGTGGTCTCACCTCTGTTGAAGACCTAGGTTGAATTCCTGGCCAATGTACCTCAGGTGTAGCCACTACCCATCTGTCAGTGAAGGCTTATGTGTTGCTATGATACTGAACAAGTTTCAATGGAGCTTCCAGACTCAGACAAACTAAGATGAAAGTCTTGATCATCTGCATCTGAAAATCAGCCAAAGAAACCCTATGGATCACAATCATCTAATCTACAGATCATGAGGTAGTATAGGACCAGGCAGCACTTTGTTTCATTGTGCCTAGAAGGAGCTCTGGTATTGTAGTGGTTACAAATCGGGCTGTGAACCTTAAGGTCAGCAGCTCAAAACCACCAGCTGTTCCACAGGAGAAAGATGAGGCTTTCTGCTCCTGTAAAGATTTAAAGCCTCGGAAACCCTGTACAGGGTCACTGTGGGTCAGAATCAACTCCATGGCACATAACAACAACAAGTATAACCATGAACTGGGGCTGGACTACTAACCACAAGGTCAATGGTTCAAACCCACCAGCTGCTTCTCAGAAACCCTATGAAAGGTTACTGTCAGTTGGAACTGACTCAATGGCACTTAACAATAGCAACAACAGTTTATGTAAGACCAAATAGATCTTCCAGAGATCAAAACACTCATAGAACCAAAAACATCCATAGCGACCTTAGACTTTTGCTTTTGTCACATATGTCGCCTCTTCTCTGTTTTCTAAGAGTCTCTGCTTATCCCTGATAGCACTCTCTTTCCATCAGACTCCTGTACAATCAGAACTGGGCTGGAAACCACAAGGTCAGCAGTTCAAACCTACAAGCTAGCTGCTCCTTGGAAACCCTATATAGGGTTGCTGTGAGTTGGAACCGACTTGACAGCAATCATAATAACAAAAACAAAAACAAGTATCTCCACTGCACTTGGTAAAATCCAGAAATATCGATTCTTTTTACATCCAGTTTTCAAGGTAGTACCCAAATTGGGAGTGGTCGCATTTCTGCAATGATGTAAGTATAGAAATAATAGCAAAGTATATGGTTAGGTTCATAACTAGACATCAGAGCATATTTAAAATGATTGTCATTTCTATGGGGATGACATTGAGAAGGAAACTCTTTTATCATCCACTGGTCGATACCTTAGGTGTGAGGATTTTCTTCTTTTTGTTTATTTGCTACAGGAGGGCATACTTTTCTTTTAAAACAGCATTTAGTCTAGCCTGTATGTATTATTTTGGATAAGAGTAGTTATTAGTGAAAATAAATGTACAAACAATTAAGCAACAAAATGAAAAAACAAAAACAAAATGAACAGACAAAAACAACAGACCTGAAGTTTCAAGACACCAAAAACCTTGAGTCCAGCCAGGGTGATTATATTGTTTATGTCTTCTACAACCCAACACTGTTATACTACATTCTGAGATTATCACAGCAGTTTCAACCATGTTGACGTTTCTTCCTTTTTCTTTTAAAATATCTGAGATTAAATGTACCCTGGACCTCATCCCCTCAATGCTCAAATATAGAGGACTTTGTTCACAATTGGATATCTGCATCCAAGCTCAGGGAGCTTTCTCATTGTCTTTTATGTATGCTCCGACAAGATGGAACAGTGATGACTGAAAGATTCTCACTCAACTGTCTTTTATTTTTAAGTAGCTCCTTCACCTCCAAAATATGGGATTGTGCCCACTGCTTAGTCAAATCTACTTCCATAATTAACAGGTAGCTCTTTATTTATACAATAAGGAGGAAACACATCAATTTCTGCAAGACTGCTAATTTTTTCTGGACACTAGAGGATTCCCTGGGTGTAGTGAAGATAATATTGGCAGTAATTTGGAGAACAAGGAGTGCAGAGGAAAATTTAGAGTTGGGTGTATAATGAAGAACTCTTGTGGTGGGAGTTGGGTATGGTGCTATGTTCACTCTACTTAATAAAAGGGCAAAAGCAGGAGTAGTTTAACCAATAGAGAGCTGCAGGGGTTGAGATTAGCAGATCAGTTGATTATGATGGCTGAGCAAGGCATGTCTCCTGCTATTTTACATTCAGTTGAGAAAGAAAATTACAGTGGTCTCAGATTTACTATTAATTTTTCTGGGCTCATGATCTAATGACTTCATTTACCTGGAGGATACTGTAACAGCCTAAAAGGTCAGTGGCAGGCTAAAGGAAGGTGAAGAGATATTTCCAGGTAGGATGTGGCAATGTTCAGAAAGGACATTTAAGCACTACGTGGTGGTGGAGGCTTGTCTGCCTATGAGTCTTTTAAAAAAAAAACTTTCTGCAATTTGGAATATATCCATTTGAAAAGAACTGAGTCTAGCTGTAGTTCTGGGCACAATTAACCTTGGTGCTGAGATCACCTGCATCCCCTGTAACAACATCATAAACATGAACCTGGTGCCCAGCATTGGAAACATTAAAATCTAACTTTATGCAAGAATACAGTTTATTATTCTGTGACTCACACTATGCCATGTGAAAACTGTATCAAATTTGCATAAACTACCTGTAACTATAAATATATGGTGCACACATCTCTCTCAAGTAAGAGGAACAGTAACATGATTGTGAAGCTTTAACTCTTTTATCTTGATATATATATA
>NW_006408750.1:4537176-4543747 GCF_000296735.1 Chrysochloris asiatica
ACATTCAGTTGAGAAAGAAAATTACAGTGGTCTCAGATTTACTATTAATTTTTCTGGGCTCATGATCTAATGACTTCATTTACCTGGAGGATACTTTTGTGAACTGATCCATTTGTAGTTGACATAGAGCTGAACTTTTAAATTCATTTTGACAGCACTGTCTTTCAGACTGTACCACATCAGTCTTTTATACTGATGCGTGTTAAAAATAAAACAAAAACTTGTTATGGCTGCAAAGATGATTACTTGAAAAGAAAGATATTTTAGATCAAGTATTTGAAATGGTCTTTCCTACAATATTCAGTCACTCCATACACCACACACAAGCTGTTTTCATTCCGAAGCAGTATCTAAAGATCTGAGAGGAGGGAAAATACAGAATTTCCTAAATAAAGGAATCTTAGCCACAGATGGAAAATGAAGTTTAGACCTCAAAGTACTTGAGGAAACAAACTATGCTATGCTCAGATGAACTACAAACTTGTAATAACAAGGTGATAATCATTTGACAGTTTCTATTTAAACAGCCAATTTTTTTTTTTTTTTTAGGTGCTATCAAGTTGACTTGAGCTCATAGTGACCCCATGTGATGGAGTGGTTATAGTGGTGGTGTTTGTTTGCCCTCAAGTCAATTCTGATTCATAGAAACTCTGTATAGAGTCTTCGAGGCTATAATTTTTATGGGAACAGAAAGCCTTATCTTTCTCCCACAGAGAGGCTGGTAGAGTCAAACTTATAACCTTGTGGCTAACAGCCCAACTAAGCTACCAGGGCTCCTTTGTGACAGTGTGGTGGTGGTGATGATGTCCCGTGGAGTCTTTTCCGACTCATAGTGACCCTGTATAGAATTTCCAAGGCTATAAATCTTTACAGGAGCAGAAAGCCTCATCTTTCTCCTGTGGAACATCTGGTAGTTTCGAACTGCTGACCTTGAGATTAGCAGCAGCCTGACTCATAATTACTAGGTTACCAGAGCTTCTTTGTGACAGAGTTGCTGTTGTTAAGTACCTTCGAGTCCATTCTGACACATAGCAGCCCTGTATAGGATTTCCTAGGAGCATGTATATATATAGAGAGAGAAAGCGAGAGAGAGTAAATCTGCAGGACAGATTGGAAGGACACTTGGTAGTATAGTGGTTGGTTGCTAAGCTGCTAACTAAAAAATTGGTGTTTTGAACACACCAGCCACTCAACAGGTGAAAGATGTAAAAGTCAGTTTCCATAAAGATTTAGAGCTTTGGAAACCCTATTCGGCAGTTCTATTCAGTCTGATAAAGTCACAGTGAATTAGGAGTATTTGGGGCAATAGGTTTGGGTTTTGGGGTCATCTTTAGGGAAACAAATCACCAAGTCTTTCTTGTGGAGCTGCTGGGTGGGTTTGGACTGTCAACCTTTTGGATAGTAGCCAAGCAATTAATTGTTTGTACCTAGCCAATCAAAATATGTAGCATTTATTTCCTAACTCAAATTACTGGGATAGGGTAACCCTTATATGCTAAGACATTTGCTTTGCTTTGATTCCTGCTCATAAAAGGCTTTGTTGGGGTTGCTGTTGTTGTTAAGTGCCGTTGAGTTGGTTCTGACTCATAGTAACCCTATATAGTGTTTCTGAGAAGCAGCTGGTGAGTCTGAACCATCGATCTTGCAGTTCAAACTGACCTTTAGGTACAGTGCTTATCCTATGGCAGTGCACCAGGACTCCAATGACAAAAGGCTTGGCTGGAGCTTAATGTAAGAGTCATTTACATAATTACAACATAGTGCTTTATGTGTAAGAGAGGTGTACTTCCAGTGAGATGGCAATGAGTGGAAGAGTCACTAATGAATTGTGCTTCTAGGAGGATGGGTATGAGCATGGTAGAACTCAGGAGGGACTTCCTGGAGAAAGTGACAATTAAAATTACTTAATTGATCAGTTACCCAGAAAATGAAAGAAGAACATTTTAGGCAGAAGAGACAATCTAAGAAAAGTCACCAGGGCTAGAAAAACAGACATCATGAAAACAGAGGTCAACAAGACAGGGGCAATAATGGAACACCAGAGCAGACATTTCCTCTATTCTGTGAAGGAGAATCTAGTACAAGTGGTTGCTAAGTTGACTCCATTTACGGCGATGCCATGTGCTTCAGAGGAGAACTGTGCCCTGGAGTTTTCTTGGCTGTAAATTTTATGGGGATAGACCTCCAAACCTTTCTTCCACAGTGCCACTGGGTGAGTTTGAACTTCTAACCTTTAGGTTAATGAATGAGCACAGCTGTTTGTGCCACCCAGGGACAATTAAGGAATTAATACTGTCAAATTAGAGATGAGAAAAAACTAAAGGGATTTCAGGAATTTGATCAAGGCTTCATACCTGATCAGTACCGTATCAGGGAGTAGGATGCAGGTCTTTGTCCGTGCTTGACGTAGGACACATCACACCTTATAAGAAAGGCATGTTTGCTAAGGGCCTTCTCTGGATCCTGAAGCCCAGACCCTCATGGAATAAGCCAGAGGACTTCCATTTCACAGATGAGATGGATTAGTCAAAGCCAAGCCCACTGATGGGAACAAAAAGCTCATATTGTACGTGCAATTTCAGTCTCTTCGCATGAAAGAAACAGAATAAGTGATAGCCCATAAGAAATTGGCAATTTGGAAATAATATGAATAGTAGCTGGTAACAACCATACAAATGCCTTTATTTGAGTGGTCTTCAAGGGTCGAGCTTCATGCAGGGCACTTTACTTCTCAAATAATTCCATGGGGCAGGTATGGCTATTGCCCCCAGTTTGTAGGTGAGTAAACTGGGGTTGGATAACTTGCTTCAGTCACACAAGTGGTAATTAGCAGAAGTACAAATCTGACTGCTAAGTATCTGATATTAGAGCTCATGTTCTTCACCACCAGGTGTACCTGCCTGTCTTGTGTGCCGCAGCTTGATTTATAGACACCTTTATTGTACCATATGTGAAACGTTGGTAATTAATAAAACATATGGTGACTTCTTTCTTCATTTGATAAATTCTGCTGCAAAGACTCTCTGTTCAGTAGATAAATGAACCATGTCCTAGAGTACTTTTTAACAACTCTTTGGCTCTTCTATTTAAAAAAAAAAAAAAAAAAGTTAAATGTCTTAGACCTTAGTGGAACTCGCTTTCTGTTTCTTTCCAAATTCAGGTTCAGAGACTAAACTGTAGTAGATATTTATTAGGAACTCTGCCCCTTGGATAAAAACCAACTGTACAAACACAAAGCAGTAATATAAAACTGAACATACTAAAAACCTGTTAGTCTTCAACAGTGCTGAAACTTCTCAGGTTTGGCTCCTGTTCCTAAGAATCCTTCAGGGCACAGGGCTGTCTTCATGCATTTCAATGTGTTTGTAGCTATTTTCTCTCTCCTTTTTGAGTGGAGCGCACAATCAGGTATTAAGACGTGACAGGATGATGGAAATGAGAAAGTGAAGACGGCACATGGGAAGGCAGTAATTAACCAGAATGCATATTTAACATAGTCTGTCATTGTTTACAAACAATATAATGATTCCTGATTGTAAAATTAAACTCCATGCTCCTACTTTGTGAAGTCAATCAAACAATCCTAACAGGTGTGGATGTGCAGAAGGACTAACAAAATAAGTGTTCTAATACACAGGATGGAGCCATTCACGGCAGGAGCATCTTATGTCAAAATGTGATCTTTGTTGAGGATTTGAATAATCAGTATATTGGAATATCTTAACACTGACACCACTCAGCTATCAGTTTGTCTTTATGCAGTGACTTATGTGTTTTGTGATGCTGGAAGCTATGCTTCTGATATTTTAAATACCAGTAGCCCTGGTAACATAGTTGATTACAAGCTGGACTGCAAACTTCAAGGTCAGCAGTTAGAATCTACCATTCACTCCACAGGAGAAACATAAGGCTTTCTGCTCCTGTAAAGATTTACAGCCCATGAAATCCTATGCAGCCTCACTCTGTGTCAGAACCAACTCTGTGGCAAACCACCACCTCTACCACCAGGGTCACCCATGGTGGACAGGTTTCAGTGGAGCCTCCAAACTAAGACAGACTAGGAAGGAGAGGCAAGTGACTGCTGAACGTTTAGTCACTGAATACCTTATGAATAGCACCAGAACATTGTTGGTTATAGTGCATGAAGATGAGCCCTTCAGGTTGGAAGGCACTCAAAATGCACCTGGGGACGTGCTTTCTCCTCAAATTAAAATTGACCCTAATGACGTAAATGGAGTAAAGCTTTGGGGACCTTCATTTGCTGAGTGGGCACAACTCAAAATGAGGAGAAACAGCTGCAAACATCCATTAATAATCAGAACATGGAATGTATAAAGCATCAATTTAGAAAAATTGGAAATTGTCAAAAATGATAAGGAACTCATAAAGATCAATATCCTATGCATTGTTGTTGTTCTTTAGTGCCATGGAGTCACTTTTGTCTCATAACAACCCTGGATTGGGTTTTTAAGGAGCTGCTGGTAAATTTGAATTGCTGATCTTGTGGTTAACCATTAAGTGTTTGTCCTACAACAACTCACCAGGACTCCATCCTAGGCATTGCTGTTGTTGTTAAGTGCCCTTGAGTCGGTTCCGACCCATAGCAACCCTGTATAGGGTTTCTGAAGAGAAGCTGGTGAGCTTGAACCACTGGCTTTACGGTTCAAACCGGCTTTGCAGTCCAGTGTATTAACCCACAGCGCCACATCAGGATGAACTGGTATTGGCCATTTTGAATCGACAACATATGGTTTACTATTCTGGGAACAAAACATTCAAGAAGAATGGTGTTGTATTCATCATCAAAAAGAACATTTCAAAATCTACCTTGAAGTTCTATGTTGTCTGTTATAGGATCCTATCCATACGCCTATAAGGAAGACCAGTTAATACCACTATTATTCAAATTTATGCACCAACCACTAAAGCCAATGATGAAATTGAAGAATACTACCTACTTCTTCAGTCTGAAATTGATCTAACATGAAATGAAGATACATTGGTAATTACTGGTGTTTGGAATATAAAGAATGGAAACAAAGAGGAACAGAAACTAGAAAATATGGCCTTGATCTGATGAGGAAGAGAAAATTCTTTCTCTGATCAAAGTGGAAGGGAAGAAAAAAGTCCCACCATCAAAACCATGTTTTGTTTTGTTTTTCAGAATGCTTCTCTTTTTGTTCTTCTTTTCAAAAGATCTAATTCCCATTTATTTCCCACAAGTTAACAATTAAAAATGTGTTACCAAGGGTCTCAATCATCATTGCAGAGAATAGAATATATTTAGTAACCAGAGACATGCAATGCAGAACTCAAATATGTCCCAATTTATTTTTTCCTTTCTAGCTTTTCCATGGTTATCACAGGGACCATGCTATTTCTTTTCCACCCCCTCCAATCTGTGACTTTTGAGTGCTAATTTATGTTGGAGGCATTCCTTTGGTTTCATTGTTGTCAAGCCACATGAAAAACTGTTTTAAATAAACTAAGAATTGGGCTAATGATGTGCTCTGTGCTTGAAGGATATTTTTGTCCATCAGAGAGGCTAATCAGGAATCCTTATGTGGTTGTGCGTGTGTCTGTAATTAGTGTTAATTAGTGACAGTCAATACATCATATATAAAGAAGTACCAATGAACTGTTATTACATTGCACAATGCACCTTCTCTCTTAGGAATTATTTTTACCCTTAGATTCATTGCAGGTCAAGCATAGTGATCATTCACTCAAAGTCAAATAGAAGTACTCTGGGTGGTACTAATGACATCAAGTTGGTAAAGGCCAAGGATGTTGCTAAAATTTTTATCATGCATAGGACTGGCTTCCACAAGAAATCTGGTCAAAAATGTCAATAGTGAAAACTTCTTTATTTCTTCACAATAATGATCTCATATAATATTTGCTCTTTTGTAATTAACTGATTTCCTTAGTCCTCCACATTCATCCGTGTTATGAGATGTTTTGCAGATTCATCATTATTCTTTAACATTGTGTAGTATTCTGTTATATATACGTATCATAATTGGCTTATCAATTATTCCATTGTTTGGTATTTACCTTATAATTCCATTTTTCATAAACTTTTTGAAACCCCGTCATATAAGGGTGTGTTTGTATATATGTGTGTATATATATGTATTGTTTTTATGTGCCATCAAATTGCTATTGACTCATAGACAATATGCACAACAGAACAAAATGCTGCCTGTTTTGTTTGAGGAACGACAATAGCAGCGTGGGCTCACTCTTTGAGCCTACTGCTGCTACTGTGTCAATCCATCTCATTGGGGGACTTCCTCTTTATCTCAGATCCTCCACTTTAACAAACATGATATCTATCTCCAGGGACTGTTATTGTTATTGTTGTTAGGTGCCATCAAGTTGGTACCGACTCATAGCGACCATATGCACAGCAGAACGAAGCCCAATCCTGATCCAACATCAATACTGCTGCCACGCTTGAGTCCATCATTGCGGCCATTTGGTCAATCCACCACATTGGGGGTCTTCCTTTTTTCCCTGAACATCCACCTTACCAAACATGATATCCTTCTCCAGTGACTGGTGTCTC
>NW_006408750.1:4544857-4549198 GCF_000296735.1 Chrysochloris asiatica
GTAGCTGTCTTCCAAATTTCTTGGAATAGATGAGTGAGTGATTTAAGGACTTTATCAATTTGTTGAAAGATTTCAATTTGTATCTCATCAATTCCTGGTGACTTGTTCTTTGCCAATGCCATCAATGTATCTTGGACTTCTTCAGTATCATTGACTCTTGATCATATGCTATCTCTTGAAATGGTTCAACATTGATCATTTCATTTTGGTACAGTAACTTTGTATATTCCTCCCATCTTCTTTTGGTGCTTTCTGCATCATTCAATATTTTGCCCAGAGAATCCTTTAATATTTAAAGTTGAGGCTTAACTTTTTTCTTCAGTTCCCTCAACTTGAGAAATGCTTAGAGTGTTCTTCCTTTTTGTTTTTCTAAAGCCAAATCTTTGCACATTTTATTTTAATATATGACTTTGTCTTTTTGATCTGACCTTTGAAATTTTCTGTTCAGCTCTTTTACCTCCTCGTTTCTTTCATTTTCTCTAGCATCTCTATACTAGATAGCAAGATTTAGAGTCTCTTCTGACATTCACTTTGGTCTTTTCCTTCTTGTGTTCTTAATGACCATTTGCTTCCTCACTATATGGTGTTCTTGATGTCATCTCACAACTCTTCTGGTCTTCAATATTTTGTGTCTAGTGCTTCAAATCTTCAAATCTTCAAATCAGTCTAGTTCTTCAGATGATCTGAAAATTCAGGTAGGATATGTCCAAGGTCATATTTTGGCTCTTTTGTACTTGTTTAAATTTTCCTCAGTTTCAGCTTGAACTTGAATATGTTCCACTGTCTTTGGCCTTGTTTGGGGTGATAATATGAAACTTTTCCACCATCTCGTCCTTCAGATATAGTCAATTTGATTTCTATATATTCCATCTGGTAAGGTCCATGTTTATAATTGTATTTTATGTTATTTAAAAATGATATGTGCAATGAACTAGTCACTGGTCTTCCAAAATTCTACCATAGGTTTTTCTGCATCATTCCTATCACAAGGCCATATTTTCCAACTGCTAATCCTCCGTCTTTGTTTCCTATGTTTACATTCCAATCACTAGTAATTATCATCTTGATTGCATGTTTAATTCAATTTCAGACTTAAGAAGTTGGCGGAATTCTCCAATTTCATCATCAGTGGGTTAGTGGTTTGTGCATAAGTTTGAATAATAGTGATATTAACTGGTCTTCCTTGTAGGTATATGGATAATGTCTTATTACAGACAACATAGTGCTTAAACACTTAAAACACTTACTGATAAAGACCAAAGAGCACAGCACAGTATGGATTGCATCTCAATGTAAAGAAAACAAAAATCCTCTCACCACTGCACCAATGAACAACATTCTTATCAACGGAGAAAAGAATGAAGTTGTCAAGGACTTCATTCTTCTTGGATCAACCATCAACACTCATGCAAGCAGCAGTTTAGAAATCAATTGACATATTGCATTAGGCAAATCTACTGCACAAGACCTTTTTAAAGTGTTGAAGAGCAAAGATGTCAGCTTGAGGACTAAGGTGTGCCTAGACCAAGCCATGGTATTTTCAATAACCTCATATGCATATGAAAGCTGGGTAGTGAATTGGCAAGACTAGAAGAATTGATGCATTTGAGTTATGGTGTTAGAGGAGAATGTTCAAAGTGCCATGGGCTTCCAAAAGACCAAACAGATCTGTGTTGGAAGAAGTGCAGCCAGATATCTCCTTAGAGCCCAGGATGGCCAAGCTTCAGCTCTCATACTTTGGACATATTGTCAGGAGGGACCAGTTGCTGGAGAAGAATATCATGTTTGGTAAGGTCAGAGAAAAAGAGGAAGACCCCCAGCAAGATGGATTGGCCAAATGGCAGCATCAGTAGATTTAAGTTTGGCAACAATTGTGAGGTTGGCCCAGGATCGGGCAGTGTTTTGTTCTGTTGTGCATAGGGTCACTATGAGTGGGTACCAACTTGATGGCACCGAATAACAACAACAATATATGTACTTATTCATTGTGAATAACAACAACATTTAACAATAACAACATATATATATAGAGAGAGCTCTGGTAGCGTAGTGGTTACGAATCAGGCTGCGAACCTTAAGGTCAGCAGTTCGAAACTACCAGCTGTTCCGTGGGAGAAAGATGAGGCTTTCTGCTCCCGTAAAGATTTACAGCCTCGGAAACCCTGTACAGGGTCACTATGAGTCGGAATTGACTCCACGGCACATAACAACATCATATATCTCTATCTATCTCTATCTATCTAGCTATCTAGCTATCTATCTAGCTATCTATCTATGTCGTTAAATTTAATCGAGTTTGTTCTGACTCATAGTGACCCTTTATAGGGTTTCTGAGGAGCTGGTGAGCTTGAACCACCTACCTAGAGACCCAAATCAACTTTGCTGTGTAACACATTAACCTACAGAATATGGAGTTGGGTGTGGTGCTGTGGGTTAAAGTGTTAGACAATAAGGTCAGTTTGAACTGCAAGGTTGTCAATTCAAGCTCACCAGCTGCTCCTCAGAAACCCTAGACATGGTCTCTATGAGTCAGAACCGACTCAACAGCACTTGAACAACATATATATATGCTGTTTTTTAAGTGCCATGGAGTTGGTTCTGACTCATAGAGACCGTGTCTAGGGTTTCTGAGGAGCAGCTGGTGACTTTGAACTGACAACCTTATGGTTCAAACTGACTTGGTTGTCCAGTGCTTTTCCTTTAGCAGCACACTAGGCCTCCATATAAATAGGTTGTGTGTCTTGGAGTCCGTTTCCAACTCATAGTGACCCTAAATAGGGTTTCCGAGACTGCAAATCTTTACGGGAGCAAAAAGCCTCATCTTTCTGTTGTAGAACTGCTGGTAGTTTTGAGTTGCTGATGTTTAGGTTAGCAGCCTGACTTGTAACCACTATGCTACCACAGCTGTCTCTCTCCTGTCTCTCTGTATCTATCTCTATATCTATCTATCTATCCACACATATATGAATGTTCTTTTTGTGTGTATATATATGTATACACACATATATACATATATATATACACACACATATATATTGTTGTTGTTATATACCGTGGAGTCTGAACCGACTCATAGTGACCCTGTACAGGGTTTCTGAGGCTGTACATCTTTACGGGAGCAGAAAGCCTCATCTTTCTCCAGTGGAACAGCTGGTAATTGCAAACTTCTGACCTTGCAGTTCGCAGCCCGATTCGTAACCACTACGCTACCAGAGCTCCTTATACACATATATATAGTGAATCAAAAATCCACTGTACTTGGTTAGTTTCCTGAGAGTAAACAGCAGAGTATTGAATGGAAACATTCTCAATTACCGACCAAGAAAAAGTTCAAAAGTCAACCATCAGTTGGAATATTGATGCTTACATTTTTCTGGGATTCCCAAGGGCCATTATTGGAACGCTATCAGGAAAACGTTTCTACAATCAATAGTGCTCATTACAGTGAGATGTACCCGGAAGATCTGAAGCCTAAGCTTTGGATTAAATGCAGAGGATTGCTTTCCAAAGATACTGTCATCTTGTATGACAATATACATCAGAACACCTCTGCCCACACTGTTCACACTGCAAAAACTTCCTTTTAAGGTGTTAAAACATCTTCCCTATGGTCCTGATCTTGCTCCATTGGAATTGTACCTGTTTGGTTCCTTGAAAGCAGCTCTTCAAGGATGAAGGGCTTCTGATGAAAAAGTGAAAATAGCTGTGTGTTGGTGGCTTGCAGCTCAGGTTAAAATATGTTTAATAAGGAAATATGAAAAGTTGTTGCCAGATGGACAGGCTATGAAAAGCACGAAGATTAAGTTGAAAAATGATGTATTTGTCTTTTCTAAAAGCTGGTTAAAATTCTACAGAGTGTGGATAATTTTTGGCTCAACCTCATGTACGTGTGTGTGTGTGTGTGTGTGTGTGTGTGTGTTTCTAGATGATGGATTGTTCAAGTATGAAATCCTCTGGTTTGGATTTGATTTATCACTTTTTGTTCCCATGGTTCGCCCTTCCTAACTGTGTCCCTGACATGATCCCAGACAGAGCTCCAGACAGACCAGGAGTTGTTGTTGTTGTCAGATGCCATCGAGTCGGAACCGACTCATAGCAACCCCATGCACAGCAGAATGAAACAATGTCCGATCCTGAGCCAACCTCACTACCGTTGCCACACTTGACGCCATCAATGATGCCGCCTGTCAGATCCATCTCATTAGGGGGTCTTCCTGTTTTCCTCTGACCCTCCACCTTACCCAGCATGACATCCTTCTCCAGTGACTGTTCTCTCCTGACAATATGTCCAAAGTAGGAGAGACGAAGCTTTGTCATCCTGGCCTCCAAGGAGTACTCTGG
>NW_006408750.1:4550264-4563249 GCF_000296735.1 Chrysochloris asiatica
TGTAGCCGTTTCTGTATTACCTTGAGCAAAACTTTGCTTTAGGTTAGGTTATTTACAATTCTATTTCCAATTGTTGTGGTTGCCACACCAGGAATCTCTCTTCATTCTCAATAACTGTTTCTAAATACTTATTTCCAATTAAAAGGTACCAAACTTTTACATATAAACATAAATATAAAAGACCTAAGAAAACTTATGGTCTTCTTTATAAAGAAGGTAGAAGAATTGATTCATTCGAGTTACAGTGTTGGAGGAGAATATTAAAAGTACCATGGACTGCCAAAAGAACAAACACATCTGTATTGGAAGAGGTATAACCAGAATGCTCATTAGAAGCCAGAATGGCCAGATTTCATCTCTCATATAGCAGACATATTAACAGGAGGGACCTGTCCCTGGAGAATGACATCATGCTTGGTAAAGTGGAAGGTCTATGAAAAAGTGGAAGATCTCCAACAAGATGGATTGGCACAGAGGCAGCAGCCATGGACTCAAGCATACCAACAATTGTGAGGTTGGCTCAGGACCAGGGGGTGTTTTGTTCTGTTGTGCATAAGGTAGTTATGAGTTGGTACTGACTCGATGGTACCTAATAACAATTTACAAGTTATTTAATTGGTTAATTACTTTAAAAATGATGGAAGGGCTGAAATCATTGGGACTATCATGTCTTCAGAGTCCTGGTGTGGCACTATGTGGGTTAATGTGCTGGACTGCAAAATCACATTGAACTGTAAGGTTGGCAGTTCAAGCTTACTACCTGCTCCTCAGAAACCCTATACAGGGTTGTTATAGGTCAGAATCGACTCGATGGCACTTACCAGCAATAATAATGCTATCATATCTTATACAGGAGAAAGATGAGGCTTTCTTTGTCATGAAGATTTAAAGCCTTGGAAACCTTAGACAGGGTAGCTATGTCAGAATCAGCTTGGTGGAACTTAACAGCGACGTTCATGTCTTAAAGTCTATCTTTTTATTGTTTTGGTCTACTAATGTTTAAACATCTCTAATACAAAATTTTTATGAACTTGGATATATTCAGCAAAGACTCTATATAGGGAAAAAAAAATCTAGGAAACAAGAACCCTTGGATGTTGCCTATGAGAAGTTGTAGACTGTGAGGAATTTGTGCCACTTAAAAAAAAATAATAATAATAATAATTGTGAACTGGCTAAAGAAATGATGTCCAGGATATGAAAAACTAGGTAGGAAAGAAGATCATAATTTCCTTATAAAATAGACAAATGGAGACTCTTTGGGCATAGCTGAAAAAACTGAAGGTAAGATGAGAAAATCAAATAAGGAGGTAGAAAGCAAGAAAAGAGGAAAATGAATCTGAAAAATGGAACAAATGCATCATCAATGAAGAAGCCAGTAAGACAAGGAGTCCAATTTCAGAATTTATTGCTTTACACATTGCGTTGTTGATTTAGAGAGAAACCTCTACAGATGAAAAACCCAAGCTGAGAGGATATGTCTGTGCATCAACAAATTAGTAAATTATGTAAATTGAGGCCACAGATTGAATGGTGAGGAAAATTAATTATTATCTAAGGTAGATAATGTCCTTAGGGATTTCTTGATATTAATAAATCATTATGACTGGTGATCAATTTCAAAATATGCATTTATTTATATTTATAAGAGTAAGTAAAACAGTATTGCTATAAAATCCTAGCCTTTATAGAACTAAAAATTGAAATGTGAAGCTATTGTTTCTCAACACATCCTCCATCTAGAGCTATACACTTCTGAAAGCAATGTTTCATCTCTTTACCCTTCCCCAGAGAATTCTGTACTCTTCGATTTACAACAGGTCAAAATGGCAGTTTTAGCATACTTGAAGAACGCAAACCATAATTTTTTTCAATGTTCTTTGAATTTGGGGAACAAAAAGAAGTATGAAGAGGCTAGATCAAGGATGTAGGGGGAATAGGGTATTCTCATAATGTAGCCCTTACGACCCACAGAAAGTGAACAACTACATTGTTTTTATGTAAGATAAAAATTATTTGGCACAACTTTCTCAACAATTCAATTATCAATTTTCTTTATTTATTCCTAATAAATCCTTGTAATCATTCTTTTGTTTTTTGAGAAAATCTGCCAAGATTGCTCCTTTGGAATCACCCAAAATCCCACCTCTATCCTGAATTCATCTTCAGGGTATTCCCAGTATGCCTTAAAACATTTGATCCATTTAAATACTATTGTTTATGTGGGACAACATCCCTATAAACTTATTGCAAACCTTCAATAATTTAGGAAGATGTCCATTCAAGTTTTGTTAAAAATTTGATATTAATTAACCCTGACCTCAAATAATTTATTTCAATAATTCACAAAGTATCCTTTTTGGGGGTGTGGGGGATAGAAAGCAACTCTAATGAAACTAAGGTATATTACTGAGAGAAATTTTGTGTAGCTATCCACTGATTGAAGATATATTTTTAAACACATTTAGCTTTGAATAAACTCTTGTATTTATGAACTAGAACCCTACTACCAATAGTTTTTTAATTGCTTTGTCCGTGTACGTATCTATGTGTATCTTCAATTTCCAATAGGTCTTGTCTTGCCTAATGGCTTTTGCCAGTATCTCTGTAAGTTAGCCTGTTTTTGCCACATATATATTGTCTTGTGATGTTGTTAAGTGCCCTCACGTCAGTTTTAACTCACAGCAACCTTGTATAGGGTTTCTGAGGCTGTGCATCTTTACAGGACCAGAAAGCTTCATCTGTCTCTCATGGAGTGTCTGGTGGGTTTGAACTGCTTACTTTGTGGTTTGCAATCCAGTCACCACACTCCCATCTTGTGACAATATATACTAAATATTTAGTGATATGCATAAATTATTTTCTTTCTAATGATGTTTGAATGTCAGAATTTTCACTCTTTCTGTTCTAAATCAGAAATTATTTTCTATGATCATCATCCATTTCCTATGTTATTCATTTATTATGTAGATATCTGTTATGCATCTACTATGTGCCCTGGCACCTGGCCTGTATGTGTACTGATATGCACTAGAATAGAGAAAGTAAAGTTAGTAGGAAATAAACATTAAACATATAAATATATCTGTAATTACATGCAGTGGTGTCATGATAGCAAAAGATAGGAGGTCTGGACTGTTTCAGTTGGCATGGGAAGCAGTGGAGATGTAAAGCCTCTCTGAGATATTTAAGCTTAGCTCTTGAGGATGAGAAACAAGTGAAGAATGGAAACACGAGTTTTGCTAGTAGAGGGAAGAGCAAATACAGAACCCTGACAGAAACTGAACTGAGGTAATAGTGGTTTTCTTTCATTTCTACTTCCTAACTCTTCTATTGGACTTCTGTGTGGCACTGTAGGATCAGCATTGGACTATGAACCACACGTCTGGCAGTTCAAACCCACCAGCTACTCTTCAGAAGCCCTATACAAGTGACTATGAGTCAGAACTTACTCAATGGCACTTAAAAATAGCAACGATATGTGTACAATACTTCAAAGATTATATAACTCTTTTGTTAAAAAAACACATTCCAGTAGATCAAGAACTGTGTGTTTGTTCCTTTTGCTTCCTTCTCAGTGTGAATGTAGTGTGCTGGCCATTAAACTGTTGTCTCTGGTCTCCAGACCTACCTGTATATACTGTATTTTGTGATGCTGGGGCCGGGATTCCACTAATCACATTTTTCCTTTGCATAACTAGCTTTCTGATAGGTTCTATCAGTGGGGGTAAACTAGAGGAAGACCAAGAAGACATAAGGAGACAAAGGACTTCTTGATTTTTTGCTCTTTACATCAGCATCAACCTAGCCTATATTTATCCCAAATGTAGTTGGTTCAATATCCTAATTAAAATGAAAAAGTCTTTAATTTCCAGTACCAAATTCCTTTTGGCAATACCAGCAGCAATGGGCAGTATGCCCTCTTCAGATGCTCTGCCCCCAACTTCATAGGGTGTCTCCTCCTGGCTTCTAGATTCTAATAACATCATGGTCTTTTCTGAGATTTTCTAGTCCCAAGGGTGGTAGCTGCCTCTTGCAGTTACTTTCTTTGTCTCTTCAGTGCCATCATTTTTTTTTTTTTTTCATATTCATTTTAGTCCTGGTGTGGCACTATAGGATAAGCACTGGACTTTAAGGTATGTTTGATCCACAAGATTGGTGGTTCAAACCCACCAATGTTCATATATAGAGGCACTATGAGACCAAACTGACTTAATGGCACTTAGTGTTGACAACACTATCTATTTAATCAGTTCCTTATAATAAATTCTTTCTATTAAGATAACTAGTGTGGTTTTTGTTTTTCTGACCTGCCCAGGATGATAAGTAGGTGATTTAATTGTCTTTCCCTACATACCTATAAGAAGCTCTGGTAGCGTAGTGGTTACGAATCGGGCTGCGAACCTTAAGGTCAGCAGTTCGAAACTACCAGCTGTTCTGCGAGAGAAAGATGAGGCTTTCTGCTCTCATAAAGATTTACCCTCGGAAACCCTGTACAGGGTCTCTATGAGTCGGAACCGACTCCACGGCACCTAACAACAACAACATACCTATACTTGCCACCTTCTTAAAGAGAAGGAGCCTCAGCTGGGTGCAGTCAAGACCAAATACCATTGAGTAATAAAGGTCAGCAACAAGTAGGAAATAATGCTTGTGAAGCTTGAAGATGCATTTTTCTTAGAAGCTCATGCAGCTAGCCTGTTCCCTATCTCCACTATGCAGTATCTGTACCAAGGTTAGCAGAATTATGAAAACATCAATTTGGCCATTATTGATGTTTCAACGTGGGATACCAAGAAAGTCTTTCAGCAGCCTCAATAAATTAAATCTGGCCACCTAGCTCCCAGACTGGTAGGCTCCTACATCATTGACAGAGAAGACAGGGGAAAGCAGTTTTCCCAGCTGTTGCTGTAAATGATGTACATCGTATTCACAGCCATTAGGAAGTGGAGGATTGGAAATGTGCGTAGATTGCAGAGCTGCCTCTTTTAAAAATGCATAAGCACTTTGTGAGTTTGCTAAGTCATGTTTCATTCAGGTCAGCTTGAATTTTTCATAGCTAAGACATTTTCTGTAGTCTTTCTTCTGTTCATCCTCCCTTACCAGTTAGAACTTTGACAGCGAGGGCTGGCATGGGAGGGGGTCAAGGCCAATCATATGATTTGCTTGATTGGACCTCAGTGATTCCAAGGTATAAAATGCTCAATGTTTTAGGAGTTTAAAGGATATCTAGGACAACTGAAGGAACTCTGGTAGCATAGTAGTTACGAGCGGGGCTGCTAACCTCAAGGTCAGCAGTTCGAAACTACCAGTGGTTCCGCAGGAGAAAAATGAGGCTTTCTGCTTTCGTAAAGATTTACAGGCTCAGAAACCTCATGCAGGGTAGGTATGAGTCGGAACCGACTCCACAGCACACCACCACCACCACAAGGGCAACTGAGTTTCCTGGCCCTCCTCCATTTAATCTAAAATACAAACGCTCTGAATTTAAATGTATGTAATGTGTCTACAAATATATATTTAATCCTGACAGATGCATCCAATTTTAAAATTTCTAAGTTGTTGTTGTTGTTATTATGTGCCTTGGAGTCTGTTCCGACTCATAGCGATCCTGTATAGCGTTTCCAAGGCTGTAAGTCTTTACGGGAGCAGAAAGCCTCATCTTTCTCCCGTGGAACAGCTGGCAGTTTAGAACAGTACTGCACTGTAAAGAAAGGCCCTTTCCTTTTCCTGTGTTTTTGTTAAGTGTTGTTGAGTCGGTTCTGACTTATACCTACCCTGTATAGGATTTCCTGGTGTGGCACTGTGGGTTAATAAGCCAGACTGCAAAGCCGTTTGAACTACAAGTTTGGCGATTCAAGTTCACCAGCTGCTCTTTAGAAACCCTACACAGGGTCTCTATGGGTTGGGATCGACTCGACGGCACTTAACAACACAGGGTTTCCCAGGAGCCACTGGTGGGTTTGAATCACTTGTGGTTAGTAGTCCAGTGCTTATCCTACAGTGCCACACCAGGACTCCTTTTCTGTCATCCTTTAAAAACTAGTTCCTGGTAATACAAACAACGTGTCAGACACTATACCTGTGGGTACTCCCTATGCCTTCCAGGCAGGCTTTGTAAAAGCTTGTTATGCATTTTCCTGATGAGTCCCATTGATGTTCCATCCAGATGTGAGAATTGGCAGTATGGTATATTGGTTGTTGTTGTTGTTAAGTACCGTGGAGTTGGTTCCAACTCATAGTGATTCTGCATAAGGTTTCCGAGGCTGCAAATCTTTATGGGAGAAGAAAGCCTCATCTTTCTCCCGCGGAACAGCTGAAAGTTTCGGACTGTCTACCTTGAGGTTAGCAGCCCGATTTGTAACCACTACGCTACCAGAGCTCCTTGGTAGAACTGTAATAATCAAGTTCCTGATTGACTTATGTAAAATACTGTCTGGCTTAAATTAGGTTCATGTGATAAATGAGCCTGGGGAAATGGAATGCTTATTGTGTGCCACAAACCATTATACATGCTCTATATGAACTGTCTCCCTTAATCTTCCTAAACCCCTGTGAGGAAGATATCACTGCTACCCTTATTTTATAGATGTGGAAACTGAAGCTCAAGGATTCCAACACCCACAAACTGACAAATGGTGGGTCCTCATTCTGGAGACTGAGATCTTCTCTGTTATTATACAATTCACATATGAGGGGGCTTCAAAAGTTAATGTAAAAATGGAATTAAAAGATCATGAAATTTTTCCGCCAACGTTTTGAAGTCCTTTCATATGTGTTTGGAACATTCATTCATTCATCAAACATTTTTTTAAATCTCCATTATGTGCTAAGCACTAAAAATGACATGATGTTCAATAATTTCAGCAATGGTTTATCAAAAAGTAAGGTTGTGGTTGGTGTTGGTGGTGATGTGCCGTGGAGTTGATTCCGATTCACAGTGACCCTGCATAGGGTTTCTGAGGCTGTAAATCATTATGAGAGCAGAAAGCCTCATCTTTCTCCAACAGAACCACTGGTAGTTTCGAACTGCTGACCATGAGATTAGTAGCCTGACTCATAACCTCTACACTACTAGTGGTCCTGTAAGTAAGGTAGTATCGAAGAACTGGATGGTATCCAGCTACTATTACCCACTTCTCTGAAAGGGATCACTTCAGAAGGGCCCAAATAGAGTGGCAGAAAATGTGAACCCAAATTCAAAATTATAAAAGAGACCAGGTTACTGGTCAGAAAGAGACAGGAGGTACCTGAGACTGTGGCCTTTGACACCCTGCAGGTCTGGACTAGAACACACTTTTGTGGCCCATCTTGTAGCCAAGTATTAGATCCATCTATAGGGGGACAACAACACTAGTAAGGTGTTCTTATCATGGAATGATCAATCATTCAATTGCGCAACATCTACCTAAGGACAAAACTGAGAAAGAGAGTAGAAGGAAGATAAAACAAGGAAGAGCAAGTGGGACAACTATTGTTACATGGAGGAGATTGCATACATTGAGATGAAACTAAGTGTATGCTTTGTTGAATATAAAGCTGATGATCTCAGTAAATCTTCACTTAATTCATAATAGTTTAAAATGAAAAAGTAAGGTAGAGCTTTTGGTAGGGATTTGAATTCATTCTATCTTGCCCAACCCCATGTTGAGAATTTGCCTTTTCACACCAGACATACTGATTCTGATTCTACATATACTGAATCTAAATCTACATTTCCTGTTGCCTTTCCATCTCAGATATACTAAATCAGAATCACCTACAAATCTTGTTAAAATACACATTATGTTATTGTTATTGAATGCCATCAAGTTGTTTTGGGCTTATAGTGACCCTATATAGGATTCCAAAGAAATCTGGTAGTGTAGTAGATACAATTTGGGCTGCTAATCTCACTGTCAGGAGTTCAAAACTACCAGTGGCTCCATGGGAGGAAGATGAGGCATTCTGCTCCATAAAGATTTATAGCCTCAGAAACCCTATTCGGGGTCATTAAGAGTCAGAACCAACTCCACATCATACTACCACCACCACCATATAGAGTTTCAGGGAGTTACAGTGTGGCGCTGCAGGAAAATGCACTGGACTGTAAGGTGGGTTTGAACTGCAAGGTGGCAGTTCAAACTCACCAGTGACTCCTTGGAAACCCTATTAAGGGTCACTGTGAGTTGGAACTGATTCGCTGCCACTTCATCAATAGGGTTTCAGATGAGTGGCTGGTGGGTTTAGCCACTGTTCTTGTGGTTTATAGTACAGTACTTATCCTATAGCACCATACCAGGAATGGAATCTTTATTCAGTGTATTTGGTGGAAATTCAAGTTCCTAGCAGGATTTTAACGGGGATGCACCCACTCAAAATCCTGGTTTTTAGGCTATTTGACCAGTAACTAGTAAAAAAAATTCCCCTAAAATGATTGTTTTTTGTTTTAACATCTGTACATTAGAATTTTCTGGGAATGAAATGGTTTTCTCCCCACATTGAATTTTGTCTAATCAAGTATAACCTCTTTTTTCCCCAAATGGAGAGAATTATTCCAGCCATTAAAATAATTCTATGAAACTTCAGTGAATTGGTAGCAAAATCATGCTGCAATTTTAACTACCAAGGTATTTATGAGATCATTTATTTGCTATAATTGGGGTAGATTCTAGAATACTCTAACTTGCAGATTTGACCTTTCAGATCTTTCCATATTCCAAGATTTGTAAGCAGACCTCAGTGGCACCTGTGTAAGTGACTACTGCATTCTGCTTTTCAGCCTCTTTGCTGTGGTTTTATGTTCCATCCCCAAATAGATAAGTTCTTGGGAAAAGGATAGTCAGGCAGGCGGTGGTTCAAAAAGAATTAAAAAAAAAAAAAAGATAGTGTGATTATTTTTCCAATTAAATAGTGACTCATAACACAGAACCTCCAGCTGGTCTGTATTAAATCCAGTTTCTTTCTAGGGTTCAATAAAATATATAGACTTCAGGAGCCATTTTATGAACTATCTTGCCAAAATGGTAAAACATTCAACTATTCTCATAAAATATTGAAACATGTAGTAGCATAAAAGGCTACACTAAAATTAAGTTCTTTAATTTCCCTTTAATGATGATATCGCCTAGAATAAGTGGAAAGTAATACTTCCATTTGCCTGGAAGCTGGAGGATCCCAGATGACATTTAAATCCACAATCATCCCTGCAGTTCAGAGAGGAAGGAGCTGCCTCTGTGCCAGTTTCCTAGCTTGGCCATGTAGTGAAAGCCTGCATGCAGTTTTCCAGATGAATACACATGGATTCCTCACATGGTGATGTTTGTGTTGTTACAATGGCTTTTAGAGCAGTCTGGCTTCCCTCTGAGATCTCTGAATGAAGTTGCTTTACTTATTGTATGGAAGGTAACTCTTGGATAGGAAAACACAGGGCTTGTATTTCTTCAGCAGTGTTAATGATCAAAAGAGTTCATTGTTTTGTTTTAAGGTAAAAAAGGCAGGCGTCTTCTGGCATATCTTTATCTCTCCAATTACCTCTTCTTCTTCCTGAATTTTTTTCAAAAACTAAGTTCAATTTTTGAACTTTTCTCAAAAAAAGAAACTAGATCACCTCTAGGTTCCTGTAGTTACTTTTCTTTGACACAATTCATTGATTGAGGCCATTTTTCAATTGAGTCTTGTTAGGATTGAAGGGTTTTGAGAGGCAGAGGCAAAATCTGCCTTCTGAAGGAGACAAATGATTCCCCTCTCCCCGCTAAATACATGCTGGTAGACAGAAGCCATTTTCTGATATTTTCAGTCACCAGCTGGTATGCGTTGAACAATTTCTCTGTTGGATGGAACATATTTATTTGTAATAGCCTGGAATAACTAGGACATCAGTGCTGTTGAGATTCCTTTTGGCTAATTGGATTGTTGCATTGAGTTTGATGGGTATATAAATACAATGACTACTAGTCATATTTTTAAAGTGGTTTGAGAGAACAGGTGTAGTTATAGCTACTTGATAATTTATAGCCACTTAATAATTTATCTTGATGCATTGTCCCAAAGCTAGTAAATTTTTTTTTTTACATTGAGAAAAATGTATCATGATAAATTATCATTGATGTTTAAACCATTTTGATATGTTAAAAAGAACAGCTATTGTACAAGAAGATATGAAATAGCTTTCCTGGTTGTTTCTATTCTGGGCTTCCCCTCTCTTGACTGTATTAGAAATGGCAATAATCTAAGATCCTATTATATAATATGACCTATTCTTTATGTAAATTATATATTGTGCAAATCCAAATGGGTGTCCTTTAAAACATATAAAGTACTAAATTATCTTTATCCCTCAGTATCAGTATCACAATATTACCTATGATTTATGCAAATTGTATATAGTGAAAATCAAAACAGTGCCCTTTAAAACATGTTATTGTTGTTAAGTGCCATCAAGTCTGGTCCAACTCATAGAGACTCTGTACAGTGTTTCTGATGAGCAACTGGAGGGTTTTAACTGCCGCCCTTGTGCTTCACAGTCTAGTGTTGCTCCTACAGCACTACACCAGTTGTTGTTAAGTCGAGTCGATTCCAACCCATAGCGACCCTGTAAAGGGTTTCCGATGCTATAAATCTTTATGGGAACAGACAACCTCATCGTTCTCCCATGGAACAGCTGGTACTTTCAAACTGCTGACCTTAAGGTTCACAGCCCAATTCGTAACCACTATGCCACCAGACTAGTACTAAATTATCTTTGTTCCTCAATATTAGTATCACAGAACAGATTTGTTTTATTTTATGACTTAAGTGCACAGTGACTTTGTAGGATAAGCACTGGTCTATGAACCACAAGGTCTGTGGTTAGAGCCCCCCAGCCAATAAGCAAAGATGGGGTTGTCTGTTCCTGAAAAGATTTGCAGCCTCAGAAATCCTACACAGGATTGTTCTGAGTCAGAAACTCCTCAATGGTATAGCAACAGCAGTAAGTGCAATGGACTATGTAAACTGATGAGCACATAAATGATCAGTAAAAAGCAGCAAGTCCAGCAGCAAGTCAGAACCAACTCCACAGTGCCCCTGGATAGGATTCCCAAGGCTTTTAAATCTTTTTGAGAGCAGAAAGCCTCATATTACTCTCACAAAGCAGTTGGTAGCCTTGAATTGCAGACCTTGTAGTTCTCAGTCCAGTGTTTCTCATATGGAGCTCCCATGCTCTGGTTGGGAAGATGGTAGCAGCTTTTCAGAGGCTAGAAGTCTAGAACATTGCTTTTTACCAGGAAACCTGGGTTAGCTCTCTGGCAGTCACCACTCATCTGTCAGTGGAGGCTTGCATATTACTAAGATGCTGAACAGTTTTCAACAGAATTTCCAGACTAAGATGGACTAGCAAGAAAGGTCTAGCAATCTACTCCTATAAATCAGTCCATGAAAACACTATGAGTCACAGTGATCTAACCAACAGCTGATCATGGGGATGGCATGGGATCAGACATCATTTCTTATAATTGTTCAGGAAGTCATCATGAGTGGGTGGGCTGTCTCAAAGGGATGGTAACTAACAACTACAATAAAATGGGTCTGCCTCCAAATAACTGAGTGCAGTTTTACATGGGTCAAGACTCTTGCTAAGGTAGGTCAATGGGGAGAGACAGACTCAACACAGGATTAAAAATAACAAGGAGTTTATTATCTCATATAACTAAGTCCTAGTGTGGTGCTGTAGGATAAGCTCTGGCCTGCAAGGTTGGTTTGAACCCCAAAGTCGGTGGTTGAAACCCACCAACCTTGAAAACTCTAATCAGGGTCACTGTTCATCAGAACTGACTCAACGGCACTTACCAACAACAATCAATAAAAAGTCCACTGGCAAGAATAACTTCAAGTATGACTAGATCCAGGTAGTTAAAAGTTATCATTAGAATGCAATCTTTATTGAACGTCTACAATGTTACCTGGCCTAGTGTCTTGGGTTCAAACAATGGACACTTCCCTATGGTCGCTTTAGGTAGTTCATGGTCTAGTAAGTGAATCATAAAGTCATAAAGTATTATAACAGAATTTAACACATGAAATAATAGAGATATTTAGAAAAGACAACCGTAACTTAGAAAAAAAGAATGAAAGTATTTCTGAGAAGAGGTGAACAAAGACTTTAAAGAGAGTGATGATGCTCAGACATAGTTTTGAAGAAAAACAAAGAATTTTCCAGGCAGGGAAAAAGAAAAATGGATAATCCCCTTTGTTATACATTGGGGAGATGTGCACTCAAATCCCAGCTCTGCCACTTCCAAATTGTGTAAATTGTGGCAAGTATTTGTATATTCTCTGGGTCTCAGCTTCCTTGAATGGAACCTAGAAGTAGAAGTATTGAGTATACGACATTTTTGTGAAGATCTAATGAATAGACAGAGTTTAAATGGAACCTGGTGTAAGCCCTTCAGGAATGAGAGCTGCCATTCCATTCTTATAGATGAACCATGTTGTGCCTGGCTGTGATAACATGGAGCTATGGATTAGGGAGTACTGGTGTGATGCTGTAGAATAAGCATTGGACTACTAACCAAAAGGTCAGCAGTTCAAACCCACCAACTGCTCCTCAGAAATCTTATACAGGGTCACTATGCGTCTGAACAGAATTAGCAAGCATTTATACTTATTGTGTGTCACATGCTACATTAAGAATTTTACTTGATTTACCTGAATCCTCAAGAACCCTGGTAGCGTAGTGGGTAATAAGTAAGATTGCTAACTGCAAGATCAGCAGTTCGGATCTACCAGCTGCTCCATGGGAGAGAGATGAGGTTTTTTGATTCTGTAAATTACAGCCTCAAAAACCCTATTCAGGGCCTGTCCAAATTGGAACCGACTGAATGGCACACACCACCATCAATGCCACCACTTTAATCCTGACTAGAATTCTAACTACTAGAAAAGTTATTATCCTCATCTGTAAAATGAGGAAACTGAAGCTTTAAAAACCTAAGTAGTTTGCCAAGATGACAGGGTTAATAAATGA
>NW_006408750.1:4563349-4569480 GCF_000296735.1 Chrysochloris asiatica
GAAGAAAGATGAGGCTTTCTGCTCCCATAAAGATTTACAGCCTTGAAAACCCTGTACAGGGTCGCTATGGGTCGGAATCGACTCGACAGCACTTAACAACAACAACAAGACAAACCTTCACTCAATTTATAATAATAAAAAATAAATAGCTGAGTGTTGCAGTGCAGGGTCATCTGTCTCTAATGGACATGAACTTAAGCTGTATATTGTATTTTCTATAAAGCAGGATACCATGTTTTTTCCTTGCCTATCAATGGCCTTGGCTGCTGACTGCAGTTGCAACCCACCATGAGTGTGACCCTACTTCTTGTCAAGACGTAGTTCAGTGGTAGTCATGTGTGTGGTGTTCAGATGTAATGCTGCTCCTCTGAACTGAGCTGGCTAGTATTAATCTCTTGGGTTCTGTGCTTCCCTTGCAGGTGAGCCCTCCCGGTGGTCATCCTCACACTGTGATTGCTGCTGCAAGAATGGCAAGGGTGACAAAGAAGGGGAGAGTGGCACGTCATGCAATGACCTTTCCACCTCCAGCTGTGACAGTCAGTCTGAGGCCAGCTCTCCCCAGGAGACGGTCATCTGTGG
Organism: Chrysochloris asiatica; assembly: GCF_000296735.1. NCBI lineage: Eukaryota > Metazoa > Chordata > Mammalia > Afrosoricida > Chrysochloridae > Chrysochloris > Chrysochloris asiatica. The sequence goes on from NW_006408750.1 coordinate 4,563,929, forward strand.
GCCAGTCACACGCCAGACCAACATCCAGACTCTGGACCGTCCCATCAAGAAGGGCCCAGTACAGCTGATCCAGCAGTCAGAGATGCGAAGGAAAAGCGATCTGCTCCGGACTCTCACCTCCGGCTCTAGGGAGTCAAACATGAGCAGCAAAAAAAAAGCTGTTAAGGAAAAGCTCTCAGTAGAGGAAGAGCTGGAGAGGTGCATCCAGGATTTCTTAAAGATCAAAATTCCAGATCGGTTCCCGGAGAGAAAACATCCGTGGCAATCTGAACTTTTACGGAAGTATCATCTATAGGGGAGGGGTGGGGGTGGGTGGGAGAACAAACAAACCTTGTCAACATTTTGAAATAAGCCTTCTGAAAAAAATCATATTTTAAAGGGAAAAAAAGAAAAAAGAATTCCTAATAATACACATTTGTTAGAACACAATAGTCCACTGATAGTCTACTGCCTATTTTACCTAGTTCACTTAACATGTAAATCCACAGGGTAGATTTCTTTCCAGATGTGGAAGTACAAGAGAATCTTTTTTTTTTTGTTGCTGTTTGTTAACTTGGTCCCATGTGCTGAGTATCTTATATATTAGGAGACCCAGCTACATAAGTGTAGCTGAACGGCCTTGGGAGTCATTTATTCCAAACTGGGTTTTTCTCTTATCTTCTACCTCCTTCCTTTGAATGGAGATATGGTAGAAAGATGTCTGTCCCAAGGGTATATGTTTGGATTTTTAATTTTGCTCTTTTATTTGTTTATGGGGTAAGGGGATAATGATTGGTTTCTATGACTTTTCACTCAAATTTATTTTGTGCCAGTTTATACTGACTCCGTATGCATGAGTATTTGTGCAACACATGCACAACTAAATATGTACATACACACAGAGCACATGCCTGAGAGGTGTGCCCTGCTGCCGGAAGCCCCTCTTAGAGCACCTCAAATGGATGAGTCTCTGCCCCATCCTTAAATCCTTTCCGGAAAGACTTCCAAACCTCTCTTGGCAACACCTTCAAACACCGAATAACCCTCATCATCAGCAAATTGACTTCCTTATTTCAGAGTTAACACTGTCAGGTTCCACTGCTCAGCTGTACTAAGATAGGGTGAGAAAAGCTAGCCAAATGTTCTTTATATTTGAAACAAACAGACGTTCATGTCCACAAAAATTACTACGAAATTACCCTACACTCAGCCTTCTCTACCCTGAGCTGAGTGATCGCCATTTCCTCTATGATTTCAGAGTTCTTTCTGACCACATTTTCACGGGTGGCCTTTCTATATAGGCCACACAAAGTCCACTGTGTTCCTGTGTAGTTGCGGAACTGAGAAAAATACACAGTACTTGAATAAGCAGCCAGCCTTGTGCACATTTGTTTATTTTAGGGGGAATTATATTCCACACACCTTCTAATCATTTCTTATAATTTTTTTTTTTTTTTTTTTAACTACAATCCTACATTGTTAGTTGCTTAGAGTCAGCTTAAAGTTTTGTTTGCCTTTGGAATTCTGGGATTTGGCTGTGTCAATACTAGGATTTAGAACTGGGTCATTTCTATAACGTATATTAACAACCCAACTGGATAACTGCAGCTCCAAAGTTGAGGCTTTATGTTTCTAAACTATCATTCTTGATTATACCCCTGACTGGTAAAGATGCAGCCAAAAAGAAACTGTTAATAGCCATTATTTTTCTTGTGACTTTGTGTTCTCTGAATACACCAGTAGTTCTTTCATAGAATTGTGCTAGATGAAGGTTAAAAGGTCACTTTTTATTTTCAGCATTCTTCATGAATTTCAGTGGGACCTGAACAAAGGAATTTATTTGTCAGTCATTAATTGTGTGCCAAGCACTCTTGTTTACTTTTGTTGTTGTTGTTGTTGTTTTGCTTACTTTTGTTGTGTGTGTGTGTGAATGTGCATATGTGTACCACAGGTAATAAAGGCAACTGGATAATGTGTATAGGAGGGAAAAATAATGATCAATTGTTACTTTTTGAAATCTCCCAATGATGCACATTTATTCTGTAAGAGATTCTGTCTTGATTCCTGTTATTAGTACCCATGAGTATATAGACATTTCTGAATTTTTGTAATTCGTGCATTTACAACTGGGAGACAGTCTCAGCCAATGTTTTCTTGTCCTGGTGGTTCTAATGAAGTTAAAAGTTTTACTTAAGTGAAAAAAAAAGCACTGATTTTTTTTTAAACTGAGGTGTCAGATAACTGTTATGTATGAATTTAAATTCTTTTATATATTATTAATATATTAGTAGGCATTTGATCTTAACTACAATGTAGGTTTATAAAGGCAACCAATATTTCTGCATTATTTTCAGTGTTTCTTGATACCACATCAAAATACCATCATCCTAATAATGAAGCTGCTGCAAAGAGTCATGAAGCTTAATGGATCAAGAAAGAGTTGAATTTGGGGAATGTACCACTACATTCACTTGATGCTTGTGGTTCTACTGGAAATTCTGTCAAATTACTAAATAAATGGCCAAAGTTAAAGTTCCAACTCCTTTAAATTTTAGAACTGACTAAAAGGTCAGCGGTTCGAAACTACCAGCCGCTCCGCTGGAGAAAGATGAGGCTTTCTACTCCCGTAAGGATTTACACCCTCGGAAACCCTGTACAGGGTCGCTATGGGTCGGAACCGACTCGACGGCACTTACAACAACAACATAATGGTATAGAGATAGAAGCACAGTAGTAAGAATCGGAGTAGCAATCAACATTTCTCCTATATACTTTTAACAGACAATTAAACACTGCAAAGGAAATATTCATGGCACAACTCTCTGTCCCTCGGTCCCATAGGTAGTTTCTGATCATGCACTTCTATATCCTCAGTGAACAAAACGTGTGATTGGAAATCTATTAAAAAAAAAAAAAAATCATCTGAGCCACCTCTAAATTGGCACTGACCCCATGTTGAAAACTCAAAATAGCTAAGCTATTGAGGTGTTCATTTGTATGGGGGTTGACTTACAGATGAATAGAATATTGACTTGGTGAGTAAAAACTCTTGAGTTGTAAATAGAACTAGTGGAGTTCTAAATTTACACAGCAAATCTACAAGGCCTGCAATAATGAAATGAGTTCTGGGTAAGTGATTAAAGGAGCCAGTAGTCCTGGGAGTCACTGTGAATCAAGTCTGTTTCCCTGAAGTTAAAAGAGTTTTTAGAACTCTCAGTTTAATTCTAGATATAACAATATATATGGTCACCTTCATGAACATTGGTTATGACAAGGAATATAAATTGCTGGTAAGAAGAAACAAATAGCATCAGAATGGTCAAACTATTGGCAATCATAAGAGTAGAACCCCCTGGTAAATTTTCAAAGCTAAAAAATCCTTTGAAGTTTGGGGAGGGTGTGGCATTCGCTAGAAATATGAGTCAAAAAGGGAATGATCAGCATGTAGCAGGAAAAGGGAAAGATAAGAAAATAACAGCTGCTAGATCATCTTCATCATGGTATGTTCTTTCTCCTCCTGCTAAGGAAAAGAAAATTGCACTAAGATGTAGCCATAGAAACAACAAAGTGGCTTCCAAAATATGCAGTGATGTTAACCTTTGTAATTCTAGGCACAATTATCTTACTGGAAATTCTTGCATGGTGAATTAAAATAAAAAAGGGAACAATGCACAAATCCTAAGTGTTCCCTTTGCTCATTATTTCTCAGTAGCTATGTCTACCACAACTGACTGATTTGGTGTGGGGGGTGGGGGTGGGGACAGGGAAGGGCAAACATCTGTTCAGTAGGAACTGACATGGACTTCTCAATTGAACTTGTTTGATTCAGAGGTACCTTTATGCAAAGACATAGGTATGTGTTCCTCATTCTGTGTCTTGCTAATTTCCATTGCTTTTTGCCTTTAGGCTTGTTTTGTTTCCTTGAGCTTTCAGTTCCTCTCTGAGTACCCTTTGTCTATGCAGGCAAAACATACTCTAGTTAGAAAAAGTAAAGACAATATAAGTGTTTTTCAAAAGTACTTTACACTAGTTTTGTAATGGGGACCAAACTTTGATTCTCATATATTTCCCTTTTCTTTGCTTCCAGTCTTCTGACTTTATAGCTATGATAAAGAATTAATCCAGAGTATTTGGGTGCTATCATGTTTTGCCACTAGATACCATGCCATGGAATTTTACTAACACTGGTCTTTCAGATGATCTTTACTAGAACAACATTCTTTCTGTGAACTCATAGGAAGAATTCTTTGTCACCTCCTCTTGACATAACAATTTTCAAAGGAAAAATGAAGGGAATTATTTTTTTTCTCTCTCTCAGTGTATCTGTGGTAGATAAGTGTTTTTGCCAATTTGCATGCTGGGTTATTGGTTTAGATGGGTCATTTCTCTCTTTAATGTCTTGGCATTGTTGCCATCTTGCAATCTTGATGGCCCACTGTTCCAATTTATTTATTTTTCTTTTATATTGTCAAAATAACACACGAGAGAAAGAATCAGAGTGAGCATTCTATATTCTGAATTAAAATGGAGTAGGATGTCATTTATACAGGACTGTACAATGATTAATATCTGCAGAGAAATTAGACCAAATGAAACCTGCTGGAATGGGTTTGATTTATATTGCCTTCATCATTCTAGTTTTAGATGAAATGGTTATTGCTCTCCACCCCTGCTGAAAGAAAAGACTCTTAAGCCTTAATAATCACAGCCTTGTGATACAACCACAGAGCTCATTTGTTTGAAATGTCTGTTTTCTCATCTTGCCTTATACTGGAAAAGAGATTCTTTCCCTAATGACCTCCATTGCAAGCTCTTTAGCAGTGTTTCCCAAAACCCAGTTTGTGTGAAACTCATTTGTAGCACTTGCAAAAATGCAGATTCTTTCACCTTTACCTCAGAGTCTGATTCACAAGATTTGGAGTGGGGCCAAGATATCTGTAGTGTGAGCAAACATTCTTAACAGTTTTGATGGTTTGTAGACCCCATTTTGAGAAATGAAGCTGTTTAGTAACTATGTGGAACGTAACATTTCTCTCACTTCATAATGTCTCTTTCTCACTATCTTCATTTTTCACTCAGTAAAAATAAGTCAATTCATGCATTATTCATTATGTTAAGAGAAAAAGCCCAAAGAGGAATACCTCAAGACTAGGCCAGAAAGGAGTGCTGTGATTTCTATGCCATTTCATCTGTCTGACAACCTTAGCATCTTCCCCACATTGCATGTTTGTGTGCTTTTTGGCTCAATTAAAGATGTGTGTCCTTTTATCCTTGGGTAGATAGGAATATACCTCAAGTGAGATATATCCTAATGATACCCAATGAGCAGTAAGAAAATGACCTTTCCTGAGGAGGATTATTTTTTCCAAATCCTTAGTTAGTTTAAAGCACAAGAAATTGAATGAGTCATAATTTAATGGTGCATATAGCATTGAAAGAATTGGCAAAGAACAAGGCACCAGGAATTGATGGAATAAAAATCGAAATCTTTCAAGAAAGTGAGGTGGCACAGGAGGCACTCACTCATCTCTGCCAGGAAATTTGGAAGACAACTATCTGGCTGACTGATTGGA
>NW_006408750.1:4570625-4571849 GCF_000296735.1 Chrysochloris asiatica
TAGGTAAGATGGAGGGTCAGAGAAAAAGAGGAAGACCCCCAACGAGATGGATCAGCCAGGTGGCATCATTGATGGCGTCAAGTGTGGCGGCGGTAGTGAGGTTGGCCTAAGATCGGACATTGTTTCGTTCTGCTGTGCATGGAGTCGCTATGAGTCGGTTCCGACTCGATGGCACCTGACAACAACAGCAATAGCAAGACTGGGCAACTTTTTGTTCTGTTACACATGGGTTGCTATAAATTGGAGACAACTTGAAGGCACATAACAAAAACATGGCTCCAAAGGTGGTTCCAAACATACAAATGCCACCAAAATGAACATGAAATGATTAGTAAATTCAGCTGTATTGTATCAATAAAACTCTGAGCCACTGAACTGTTAAATGTGTGTAATTTATTTAAACTGGATTACGAAACGTTCAGATTATTCAAGATCTTGACCTCTAACCTAAACTGAAAATTCAGGTAAAAGCCATGGAAGAGAATAAGTGAAAAAGAGAAGATAAAGGAATAAATGTAAAATGCTATCCCATATTCTATGGAGCTCTGGTAACATAGTGGTTATGAATCGGCCTGTTAAACTCATGGTCAGCAATTTGAAACTACCAGCTGTTCCATGGTAGAAAGATGAGGCTTTCTGCTCCCATAAAGATTTACAGCCTCGGAAACCCTGTACAGTCGCTATGAGTCAAAACCGACTCCACAGCACATAACAACAACAACATTCCATATTCTACATATAATTCCATCAAGGAAAGAAAAGTTTTGAAATTTTCTTCTCATCCTGATCTGGGATGCTGACCATAGTACAATAACTCAGATAAACTTGTTTGGAGACTCTGAATGATCAATTGACCCTACCCATAGTACATATAACTGGATAAACCTCAATTCCTCACATTTTATAAGAAATAGTAGAGTCCTGGCGTGACAATGTAGAATAAACATTGGACTGTTAACCGTAGATTGGTGGTTCAAACCTACCAGCCGCTCCTTGGAAACCATATGTAGGGTCCTATGAGTGGAAACCAACTTGAGGGCACTTAGTAGCAGCAACAGGGAATTAATGGTTTAAGTTTATTTGTCAGGATCATCAGTAAATAGGAAAAGATAACGACCCAAAAAGAAAAGTGAAAAATAGTTAACAAAATTGATAGGCTTGAGTAAAGTAAATTTGATTTAGTTTGTTCCTTCCTACCATGACTCCCTAGGTAGGAAGGTAGGA
>NW_006408750.1:4571975-4583558 GCF_000296735.1 Chrysochloris asiatica
AGATTGCATTGTTTGTAAAAAATTTTAAGTTCCTAGACTATCATCATTATTTCTTTTCTAGGGAATTTACAAAACAAAAGAGATGTGTGTGAGGGAATGAAGATAAATGTGCCCTTGTGTGAAGCTATCAAAGGGTTTATCTGAAGGAGGGAGTGATTTTTGTGTGAATCAGTCTCAGAATAGCATTCATATGAGAACTGGAGGATTTAGTAAGTTTCTTCTCTCCAGCAACCTCTTTCTTCTTGTCAGTTTATTCTTAGAACTGACCTTTTACTAATTTACCTGCATTTGCACAATAAAAATCAACATAACTTTAGTTTTTTCTCCCTGCTGAGGTTAGCTGCATCCATCACAAATGGAACCAGAATTAATGTACTGTGTAGAAGAGTTGCTTTAAAATTCTATCCATGTGTGAATGTGTGTGAATGTGTGCATGTGCATGGATACACACACATGCAATTTTCAGGCCAGGATTGGGTGAGTTATTAATATCCATGATTGTTGTTGTTAAGTGCAGTCGAGTCGGTTCCGACCCACAAAACCTGTACAGGGTTTCCGAGGCTGTAAATCTTTATAGGAGCAGAACACCTCATCTTTCTCCCGTGGAGCTACTGGTAGTTTATAACTGTTGGCCTTAAGGTTCGCAGCCCGATTCGTAACCACTACGTTACCAGAGCTCCTTAATATCTATTATAGTGATATCCAAATACAAAAAAAAAAAAAAAAAAAGGTTTTAATTAAAATTTTTAATCATGTTTTACTCAAACACAGCAGTGTGTCTTTGCTATGAAGATATGAAGATCAGCTTTTGAGACTGTTGAGTAAAATTCAAACTTTCAAACACGTCATATTACAGATGAATCAAACTCATTCATATAACAATGGCATCTTACTCTTCATAAGAAAAAGAAAGATAAAAATGCAATATTCATAGGTTTCACAGTGATCAACAGTGGTTGTTTTCTTTTGCAATCAGTGGTCAGTATTGTATTCCTATGTGAGGGGGCTGCAAAAAGTTCATGGAAAATGGAATTATAGGCTGAGACTTTTTCCACAAACATTTTTGAAGACCCCTGATGTGTGAGAGAGACAGAAAAATGTCACTTCTGATTTGCATGGACTTCTGCTGTGTCACGGTAAGATCAGCACTGTACCGTGAACCACAGGGTTGGCAGTTCGAACCTACCAGCTGCTCCTCAGGAACCTTACATAGTGTCACTATGAGTCAGACCTGACTCAATGGCACTTAACAATAGCAACTGATTTGTGTAAATTGCAAGCAGTTAAGACAGTAGTTCTCAGTCTCTCCAGAGAACTTCAGCATGTCTGAAGATAATAGTTAAGCACTTGACTTAAAACCAAAAGGTTACTGGTTTTAAAGGAGCAAGACGTGACAATCTGTTCCCACAAAAGTTCACATGGAGTCTCTGTGAGTCAAAATTCACTTGATGACAACCTACCAACAACATTGTCATCTAGTAGTTAGAGGCCAAGGATATTGCTAAACATCCTATCATGCACAGTATAGCTCCTTTTCCCCTCTGTTGTTGTTTCTGTTAAGTGCTGTCGAGTTGGTTACGACTTATAACAATACTGTATAAGGTTTCCAAGGAGCCGCTGGTGAGCTTGAACCTTGCGGTTCAAACCACCCTTGCAGTCCAGCACATTAACCCACAGTGTCATACCAGGACAGCATCGTCTTTCCCTCTACTCTTCACTAAAACAAAACCAAAAAAAAACTATCATGTCTAACATGTCAATAGTGCAAAGGTTGTGATTGTTGTTGAAGGAGCTCTGGTAGGGTAGTGGATTAAGTGTTGGACTGCTAACTGCAAGGTCAGCAGTTCAAATCCACCAACTGGTCCATGGGAGAAAGAGGAGGCTTTCTGCTCCCGTAAATATTTATAGTCTTGGTAACACTATATAGGGTGTCTGTGAGTCAGAACTGGCTTCACAGCACATAGCAACAGCAGCAACCTTCAAGTCAACAATGACTCATAGCATCCTTAAGCATAACAGAACCAAACACTGCCCTGTCCTTCTCCATCTTCATGTTTATTGCTATGTTTGAACCCATAGTTTCAGCCACTGCATCAGTCCTTCTCATCTCTGGCCCTCTACATTACCAAACCAAATAGATGTCATTCTCCAATGATTGGTCCCTCCTGATGAGATGTCCAAAGTAAGGAAGATGAAGCCTCACTCACCATCTTTGCTTCCCAGAAACATTCATTCTGGCTGTGTTTTCTCTAAGACTGATTTGTTCATTTTTCTGGCAGTCTATTATATATTCATTTTTTGTCTCCAAAACCTCAATTTGATTGTTCCAGTTCTTCTTTGGTCTTCCTTTTTCATCGCTTGGTTTTTGCAGGCAGACTGAATGAATGAAAATATAGCTTGTATCAGGCTCATCTTAGTCACCAAAGTGGCTTCTTTAGTTGCTTTATAAAGTTTTAAAAGTGTACCTTTGCCACAAATTTGCCCACTTCAATAAGTCATCTGATTTGTCATGGTTGAAGAATCCTGAATGAAAGATTGGCTCCAATTTTCCAAGACAGTCTTTCTATACCAAGTACAGAAATATTTCTGGGTTAAAATATATGGTTGTTGTTAAGTGCTGTTGAATCCGTTCCAACTGATAGTGACCCTGGATAGGGTTTACCAGGAGTGGCTGGTGAGTTTGAACAGACAAGCTTGTGGTTCAAACTGACCTTCTGGTCCAGTGCTTATCCCAGAGTGCTACACCAGGACTTAAAATATAGAACAATCTGAAAAAGAACAAACATAATTGTTACCATCTTAAATGTGTATACACTTTATTTTAAATCAGATACAATTATCTCCTTGATACAGATGTGAAAATGGAGTTATCGAAGGAGTGATACATAATTTGTTTAGGGTGCCAGTACTAATGAGGCAGTCCTGTGGCCTTGGTCTCTGTCTTTTAGGACAGCGTTCTTTCTGCTTCAGAGGAATTTTACTTCAATGAAATTGTCAACATTAGCTGTCAACTAAATATGTTTGGGAGCCTTTTCAGTTCTAAGGATGCTTTTAAGCTGATCAACAGTATACAACAAGATGTTTTCAAAATAAAACTGGAGGGAGGGAGAAGTAGTGTTTAGAATAGAGCGATGATTTTATTGTCTAATCTGTTCATTGTGGATTATGTTTCTTTAAATTGACTATTACCTCACTAACAATGATGCTTTGTTTCTAAAGATTTGACATAAGGTAACTATAGGTCCTTGCTACTGAGCTTCATTATTGAATTTGTATTTATTCACTTTATTAGGCCACAAAGCATGTTTATGGCGTAAATAATTTGAAAATTTCTTTTAATTGATCAGTCCAGTATCCCAGTGATAAATAAAGATCAGATCTTTCTATCACTAAACTTAGATCATACATTCATTTGTTCACGCACCCACTCAACAAAATTATGTAGCGTGTATACCAGGTGCAGATAACTCTGATGAGTATTGTAAGGAATCCAGGTAGAACAGTGGGTACCAGTTGGACTCCTAACTGCAGTTCAAATCTACCAGTTGCTCCACAGGAGAAAGATGAGGCTTTCTGCTCCCATAAACATTTAGTCTTGGAAATCCTGTACAGACAGACTTGCTATGAGTCAGAACTGATTGGACAACACACAACCACCACAAGGAATCAAACTCAGAAAAAGAGTTGGGATTCATATCTCCCAACATTGAAGCTGACATTCTTTCTGTACATAGTTCTCATCAATATTCTTGAATTATGGTTTGATCATTAAATGATAAATCATATATATTAAAAATGTATTAAGCTAGTGTGGCACTGTAAGATACACACTGGACTGCAAAACCACAAAGTCAGCAGTTCAAACTTGCCAAATACTCCTTAGGAACCCTATACAGAGTTACTATGAGACAGAATGGACCTGATGTACTTAACAACAACAACAACAACAACAACCTGAGTTGGCAGGAGTCAGAATTGACTCAGTGGTAACAGGGTTGTCTGTTTTGTTTTATGTGAGAGAAGGCATCCCGGATGGAGTCAACAATTAACACCTTTGACTACTAGTCACATTACCCAGAAGCAACTTTCAAGAAAGGTCTGGTGATCTGTTTCTGAACTATCAGGCACTGAAAACTTTATAGAGAGAGCACTGTTCTACTCTGACTCACATGAGACCACCATGAGTCAAAACTGACAGGACAGCAACTGTTATTTTATTCTGTGCCATAAACTCTGATAAATGCTCGGCATGCCTTATTTCATTTAATCCTTAATAACCCAATAAAGTCAACCCTGGTATTATCTTCTTTCTACAAATAATGTTAAGGAAGCTCAGAAAGGTCAAGTAGCAAGCAAGTAAATGCACAAAGCTCTGCAGTGGTGGAGCCCTATTTGAACCTTATTTGTCTATCTGACTTCAAAGACTGATGGTTTCACATACACTCTTTCTGTTTGTTCACTGAATTTGCCCTGTTTCTTGCCTAAGCAAAGGGTAGTCAGAAAGATCACAGCCTGACATTCCTTCCTGAAAGTCACTGACTATTTTAAATTGTACAGCAATTAAACATGTATTTCCTCAGGAGATCCATGAAAGGTAGGTTTGGAGAGGTAGTTTTGTCAGCCACAGGCTACACTTTCTCCCACAAACACTTTAAAAGAGCAGTCCTATTGAGAATAACTATCTTGTGAGTACCTCCAAGTGAGACGGTTGTCTTCAGCAATGGCTCAATGCTGTGTACAGGTCACAAGGGCAAATTTCATGAGAAGTGAAAGAGGAGTACTCGCTTTCTGTGTGCATGTATATGCCTGTATCCGCTGTTGCCACATTTTAGCTTTTAAATTATCAGATTTTTTTTCATTCAAGACAGCTCAGAAATATAAGTATTCTGGCTGCCCCCAGCATGTCATCATTACTATTCTAAACTGGAAAAAAGAAAGAAGCAACCACAGAAAATAAATTGCACTAAAACAGGTGTTTGAGTATGCTTGTGTGAATGTTTGTATTTAAGTATATCTATCAATCTATCTATATATGTATATACATATATATATGTGTGTGTGTGTGTATGCATGTATTTGAGAATAAAGTTATGTGTGTATATGTACATATGTGTACATCTATCTAGCTATATAAATTTATACATATATATATACAGAAACAAAGCTCATAGTTTGAGACTCTTATAATTTTGAGTTTGTGGGGCTTATTACTATTATTACAATTTGTATCTTTCAGTCCTATATTTTCAAATACTTAGCTCCCTAGATAGTATAATATAGTTCTGGTTTTCAAAATTTTATTTTGCTCTGCGTATATGCATTAAATATGGTCCAGAGGATATGATTACCATGACTAGGTTTAACATATATGGGCTAAAACCAAACAAAAGTGCTTTTAAGGAAAATCCAATCTGAAATGTTTGTTGGAATTTTTAAACTATGTGTTTTCAAACCTGTTCACTCACAAAACGCTAAATAAATGTGATAATGTTTGAAAAGGAAAGAAGGAGGAAATATAGGCCTTCGATAGCACAAATCCAGTGGTTACCATCCTAATGGTACTCTAACTACTATCTTCTTTTTTATTTCACTTTATCACTCATAGAAATCACAACAACCTTTCATAGATTCTAGGTAGAACTAATTATCCATTTAATTATTTTAATGGATAATTAAATACTTTTTATATACATACTGTAAATAGATACTAAAGCTCAAGGGCACATTGTAGTATTAACTAAATATTTTTTAGATTCTTAAAAATATTCATTTTAGCCTATGCATACAAATACCAAAACTGTTGTTCACAGAAGGAACAAAATACATCAAATGAAAGCAAACATTACTTAGCTGGTTTGGCATCCTGTATAGATAGCAACCAAATGACTAAATTGGGTACATTCTTAAGGATACAGTAAGTCATGTTTTCATTCATAGTCATGTGCTTTACATAATATTGGAAATGCAAATTTTGTTTAAGTTAACCTATGCAAATAGAGTTTCCCCTTACTCCTTGGGACCAGTCTGTATGCACAAAGACCTATACCTTCAGAAACTCAGTCTGGCTCCCAGACAGGACTGAGCTGATTGTCCATGCACAGAACTCTCTTCAAAGGGACCTGTCAAGTTTGCCCACCCAAGCAGAAGCACTTGCATGCTACTAGCATATCATCATTTATTTTTCCCATAGGATCTCTGCAGATATGGTCTTAAAGGCATACGAAAATCAGTTTTGTAGTAATTAAATGTTCTAATCATATTTAAGGACACTTGAGGAGGTAGCGGTTTGTGTTTCCAAAAGTTTGGAACAACAGAGAGGTTTTACATCAACCCTGATTTCCAGTTTCCACATCACATTGATTTTGTTGTTGTTGTTTTGTTTTGTTTTTAACTTTTTTACTTTTTAATTTCAATGTACTCTTTAATTTCAAAGGAGAATGTTGAATCTGGAGAATTTTGCTTAAAATATTCTGCCTAGTTTAGAGAAGAATGGTTAATGTATTTTATGAATTATCGTTCCTTTTTCTGCTCCAAGGAACTGGATTGTTGAATTAGTGATATGGCATCCCACTTAAAAAAAAAAATCACAACCTTGGGGATACTGGGTTTGTGTCCCATTGAATGTAGTCAGTGTTCTAAATGGGTTCTGCTGTAAATGGATCACCCTTCAATTGATGATGGTTTGTAACTTGTTTCCATGTGAGGACATTGGTCTATAAAATCAAGAATATTTTTGTTGCCTGATGGAGCTGAACTAATAATCTTAGTTGAATTTCTGGTTCCCTCATTTTTCTAAGCCATTGGAGCACTTGTTTGGACGTAATGAAAAAATAAATTGTTTAAATTAAATTGACATGTTTAAATAATATCAACACCACCCATGCCACTTTTAAAGGTAAAGACCAGGTTGATTATGTTATCTGTAGACTGTCAAATGGATTTTCCAAAGAATTACCAAGCTCTGCTTGCATCTGTGTCCCATGATTATCACTGTTGAGTGAAGAGTCTGAATTTTGCTGGCACTAACAATGACTGATGATCTGTTGAGGCTTTGTTCATGTTACTTTTTTCTGACTTCATTCAAACACTTGATGACTTGGGTCAGTTTGTTGCACATTGATGTATACCCAGCAACACCCACTGAAATTACCTCTTTTCATTTCCAATGCAGTTCATTTGTAAATAAGTATAATGTCAAATTGTTTACAAGTTCTTTTTGTGTGTACTTGTGATACCTGTTTTAGTTCAGACTTTAAAGGAATCTGTTTACTGAATGGTGTTAAAAATAAATGTGCTTATTACAGTATAAACATCATTAATTATGGACTCACATGAATGCATGTCTACTTGTTATCAGTTCCAGCATCTCAGTTATTCATTAAAAGGTCTGCTGTCTGTGGATAACAAATATACATGAACTATTAGGAATCTAATAATTTGGTAATTGTTTTTACTGTGCTATGTAATACTGTAGACTTTAACTTGCTGTATTTATTTATTACCTATTTGTTTTTGAGAGAGAAACATGATAAAAGATAGCAGTACTAATTGACTTATGGAGTTACACATCATTTTGGAAATCACTGGTTCACCCAAAAGGCAGCAGTCAACTGATGAAAAAATGATTCTGAGCATCACATACGTATATACATACATATCTGTGAATGCAATACCTACAATACTAATTACTACCATCTATTCTCACTGCCAATGGAAACAGACTAGTATTTTCTTTGGAATCACTGATGCATATAAGGAATTTAATTTGCTATCAACTGCCTTTATACTCTGTTTAGTTCTTATAGTATGGTAAATGGTATAGGTGCAGTAACAGTATTGTAAAATTGTGTGGCAAAAGATATTCTGTGGATATATTTTCAAAGGAAGACCAGAAACTATATTTCAGATTCTTGTGTGAATATACTTAAAGAAATAGGTAACTATTTTTTATGTGTTTCCATTAATGACTCCATTTCATATACATTGTAATTTAGCACCAATCATAATAAATCATTTGGTAACATTTAGTTGTTTTATATATGTATATATATATATATATTTGTAATTCCAGTATGTATAAGAGATTGATGATTCAATATTATTTCTTGCTAACTCAAAGAATTTAGATGGAAGGTAATTGCCATTGCAATTATTTTATTTCTGGTTTGTTGCAGCAGATTGGCTGAATTACGGTGTAAAAATAAGGAGACTGAAGATAGTTATTCAGAGTCCTGGTGTGGTGCTGTAGGATAAGCACTAGATTGAAATTGCAATGTCAGCTGTTTAAACCCACCAACTGCTCCTTGAAAGCCCTATAAAGGGTCACTGTGAGTCTGAATGGACTCCATGATACTTAACAAATGAATAAAACATTAGTTATTCAAAAGACTTAGGATGAGATTCCAGTGCTTGAGGTATTGTCTCAGCCTCTTCTCTATCAAGTGACTTTTCACTATTTATCAAAATTCTTGAAACCTCAATTTCCTCATCTATAGGCAGGGGATGAAAAGAATAATTATAAGGTCATGTAAAGATTAAGTTAGTAATCCAAGTAAAAAAATTAACAAAATATCTAGTATACTAGATACATGTTTAATAGACTCTATGTGACTCTGCTTTCTACTCCCGTAAGGATTTACACCCTCGGAAACCCTGTACAGGGTCGCTATGGGTCGGACCCGACTCGACGGCACTTAACAACAACAACAACAATGTGACTCTGTAGAAAAAGCACTGGACTGCTAACTGAAAGGTCAGAAGTTCAAACCCCTCAGTTGCTCCTCGGAAACCCTATACAGGGTCACTATGGGTCAGAACTAACTTGATCGCACTGAACGACAACATCCATTCTAATAAGAAGCCCTAATGGCACAGCGGTTATCCGCTCAGATGCTAACCGAAAGAATGACAAGTCTGCCACTCCACAGGGAAAACATGTGCTCCCATAAAGAACACACCCTTGGAAATACTATGGGATAGTATTTCTACTCTGTTATATAGGGTCTCTAGCCTTGGTTTTGCTTGTTTTTTTTGCTGTGTGTGTGTATGTGTGTGTAGGGGGAGGGAATCCATTCTTGTACTATTATTCAAAATATAAATTTTAAGGTAAGGTTGTCTTATGTACTCTAAATGTTATTGTCAAACGCTGTCGAGTCAGTTCTGATTCATAGTGATTCTGTATAGGGTTTCTGAGGAGCAACTGGTACGTTTGTACAGTCGGCCTTGTGGTTAAAATTCAGTGCTTGTCCTATAGTGCCACACTTGGACTCCAGACAGATGAATATATTTCTTATTTTTCCTCTTTGACCTTTTTTAGAATTGCATATATAGTTAAGTATACTGCATATATTTTAATCAAAGGAAAAATTATACAGAGAAGAAAACTTAGTATTCTACAGATTGTAAGGGCTTTAAAAATATTTCATTCTTCTGATGTTTGAAGTATACAGTATGTCTGGTGAAACACTTGTCCCATGATATGTTCTGAGAAAGGGAGAGAACTGAAGATCTATAGTTGGGAAAGTATCTCTTTTACCTACCCCAGTTTATAAGTTCAAAAATGCACTTTATCATATTTAAAGCCCTGGGAGACATGCATACAGAATTTTGAAAGTCTATTTAGTCCAGAATCTCCCAGCAAGGAATGACTGTCATTTTGAGACATTTGGTGCTGTAGGGTGAGTACTGGACATAAGGTCAGTGGTTCAAATCCACCAACCACTCCTCAGAAACCTTATACTCAATGACACTTAACAGCAACAACGTTAGTTCAGTCTACTGATTGTACTACACAGAAAACTGATACCCAGACAGGAGAACTGATGTGTTGAAGATGTGATGAACTAGCATCTTAACTATCTATTTAGATTAGGATTTTTCACCTAGACTATTCAGTATAGTGGTTACGAGTCGGGCTGCCAACCTTAAGGTCAGCAGTTCGAAACTACCAGCTGTACCGTGGGAGAAAGATGAAGCTTTCTGCTCTCGTAAAGATTTACAGCCTCGGAAACCCTATACAGGGTAATTTTGAGTCGGGACCGACTCCATGGTACATAACAACAACAACATTCTCATTTAGATAACTGACAATACTGATGATGTTTTGGGGGCAACTTGTCTACATAAACAATATCCATTCTGCATTGATCCAAAGAAAACAGACACATGAATACTGAAGATCAAACAAGAAGAAGATGAAGATGTAGAGTACATGAGTCCTTTATATTCAATTACAGCCAAGATCACTCAGGGACAAGATGTCAGTCTGCTCTGACCTTCCTAAGCTGCTCACAAGAGATAGTCAATCCTGTGCCAATGATGTGGACCATGATGTTTTTCTCTACACCACAGACACAAGGGTTTACATAGACTAATATGGTGAAAAGGCTAGAGGGGGGATTTTCCTATAACTTATACGGAAAGCTGTGAGCTTTTCCCTGAAGAACATAGACAACAGATTCCTGGGTTGGGAAATTGCCTTACCTGTAGACAGAGGTAGTCAGTGACCTCCAAACTCCACAAAGATGCTTAAGTAGGGCCATGACAGTCTGTAAGGAAAGGCTTTGCCTCTACTGGACAACTGAAGAACCAATACTAAAAAAGAAGCTGGACAGTACCTCAGAAGCAAGCCCAGTGGTGAATCAAGACAGACATCCCCCTTGAAATCTCTAGGGATACTTGGGTGGAACATTTCTCATCATTCTCAGTACTGGTTACAAAGAGAAAGTGATGTCACTGTCCAAAAACTCATCCTTCTGACAAATTGAGTTGAACACAACTTGGGATCTTAGCTTTTGGAATGAGGGCAGTGAAATGGGAAAAAACACCATCTTCTCAGAGAGTACTTTTCCTTCCCTTTAATTTCAATCCAAAGGCAATGTTGCTGCCCACACCCATGAAACAGCCAAACCCCATTATTCGTAGCCTCTACGACATCTGCCACTGAAATAGGTCAAAATAAGTATTTATTCCAATGGGGTACTTAATGAAAACAGCTCCTACCCTGGCAGAACAGCTTTATCTTTAAATTAGGTAGCCTCACACACAGGAAGGCAGGGTTTCCAAGTGCTTGGGATCTTGGAGAGATCTAGGTGCACCCCCTAGAACCTATGCTTAGTCTTAGCACTTATATCATGAAAACACTCAAAAAAGAAATTATGGGTATCAAATCTGTCCTAGAGTCCTGATGCCACTCTGTGGGTTAATGTGCTAGACCACAAGGTCAGTTTTAACCACAAGATTGGTGGTTCAAGCTTACCAGTTACTCCTCGGGAACCCTATACAGGGTTGCTATGAGTCAGAACCAACTTTATGGCACTTAACAAAAACAACAACAACAATTCTCTCCTGGGTTTGTTTTTCTCTTACAACTCATCACATGTCCCTTCTCAATGGTAAAAATGGAATCCCTGGGTGGTATAAATGGTTTTAACATACTCTGTGGCTAACTGAAAGATTGGAGATTTGAGTCCACCAAGATGTTCCTCAGAAGAAAGCCTAGTGGTCTCCTTCCAAAAATAATTGAAAAAAACTGTGGAGCATTTGAATACATTTGTCTTGGGCCAGGTTTTCTATAGAAGTATA
>NW_006408750.1:4584488-4590539 GCF_000296735.1 Chrysochloris asiatica
AGAGAGAGAGAGAGAGAGAGAGAGAGAGAGACGTTTATTATCAAGAAAATGCCTTATAATTGCAGATCCCCAGATCCCCGTGGAAGACAGAGAGAGAGTCCCTCTCATGTGTCCATCATACTGGGAGCAGGCCACATATTCAAAGAAATCCAAGAAAGCATCCCTTCAATTAATTGGCTGCTAATAGCACATCATCATAGAGCTAACTGTGCCTGTATTGTTGTTGTTGTTGTTAAGTGCTGTCGAGTCGGTTCTGACCCACAGTGACCCTGAACAGGGTTTCTGAGGCTTCATAATTACAAAAATAAGCACATCCAAACTGCTAAACCTCTGAAAATCCTGGCCTGGTCAAGTTGACACAAAACCCTAACTAGTATGACCTTCTAAAGCACAGTTATACTCTGATACACATGAAGTCACCAGGAGTTGGAATCAACTCCATGGCATCTGTTCTTGGTTTTGTTAAGTGTTTTTGAGACAGTTCTGACTTATAGCTACCCTGTATAGGGTTTCCAAGGAGTTATTGGTAGATCTGAATAGCTGCCATTGTGGTTAGCAGTCCAGTGTTCATGCTACGGTGCCACACCAGGTCTCTAGTATAGGGTGACAAAAACAAGAACCCTATGGAACTTGAAGATAGACCACACCTTGAAATAGAATTGCTGTTCCTTGATGATTAGGTCTAAGCTCGAAAGTGTTACCTATGCCTATTTCCTCCTGGTGCATATAACATAATTCAATCTAAGCTGCTTGTGCCACCTGACACAAAGTTTTATTCCCCCCACCCCCACCCCATGTTTCCTTAAGGAGCTCTGGAAGCATAGTGGTTACAAGTTGGCCTTCTAACCTCAAGTTCAGCTAGTTCAAAACTACCAGTGGTTCCATGGGAAAAAGATGAGGCTTTCTGTTCCTGAAAAGGTTTCCAGCCTTGGAAACCCTATACAGGGTTGTGATGAGTCGGAACTGACTCCATGGCACACCGCCACCACCACCATGTTCCCTTGACTCTTCACTTCTGCCTCTGTTTTTCTGCTTTTCTGTGCTTGTTCTCTTTACTCCTCATGTGTGTGATGTAGAAAGAAAATGCTTTAAAATAAATCTCCGCACCCCTTATCTAAGTGCCACTCATTGATACACTCACTAATCTTAGGGCCTCAGTGTCTATCTGATCTACAAGTGAGGTCTTTGGAGAAGTCATTTGTGTTCACCCTCTTGCCATTCTTTTCCTCCTGGTTTTATTCCAGGCTTTGTTCAGTATACTCAGATAGGTCTTCGCTGGATCATTTTAGTTTGTCTTTGACTTGGTGGCTGAGAGAAAACAGCTGGACTACCTAAGAGAAGTTTCTGGGTGGTGCAAATGATTTAGCCCTCAACTACTAGCCAAGATGTTGGCAGTTTATACCCACCCAGTACCTTGGAAGAGAGGCCTGGTGACCTGCTTCTGAAAGGTCACAACCTTGACAACTTTATAGAGCAGTTCTCCTATACCCACTTGGGCTCACCGTGGTGATGGTGGTATGCCATGAAGTCGATTGTGACTCAGAGTAACCCTGCATAGGGTTTCTGAGGTAGTAAACCTTTACGAGAGCAGAAAGCCTCATCTTTCTCCTATGAAACAACTGGCAGTTTCCAACTGCTGACCTTGAGGTTAGCAGCCCAACTCATAACCACTGTGCTACCAGAGTTCCTTCAGAATCCATTTCAAGACAATAACAACAACTACAGCCTATGAAAGAAGTTCTGGGAAAGTAGTGAGTTATGAGTTGGGCTGCTAACCTCAAGGTCAACATTTCTAGTCCACCAACTCCTCTGTGGAAGAAAGATGAGGCTTTCTGTTCCCATAAAGATTTACAACCTCAGAAACCCTACACAGGATCACTATGAGTTGGAATCAACTCCTAGGCCCACAACAACCTCCACCACAACTGCAAGAAGGAATGCTAGACAAGGAGCAGGTGAGCTTGATATTGGTAGATTCTTTTTTAATTTGTGTCATCCCAGAGTTATTGTGAGTCATTTTGAATGAGCTCTCTGACAATGGGAACAGTGGATGTGCCTGGAGGTAAAGTAGGCACCTAATCACCCTTTTTGCTCATCTATACATGCACTAGTTTAATAACACATCCTTTGCATTTCCCAGAGCTATTACTTTTGTTTCTGCAATCCCAGCATGAATTGTCATTTTGTCTTCAACATGGATAGAAGGCAAAGGATTGGCAAACGTAAGGAACTAATTGGAATTGGTGGGCTAATTGGAATTGGAGATGGGAAGTGTGGCAGTTGGTAGCAAATTGTTCTCCCACTCCTTTCCCCAGGAAAATATAACCTGCAGTACTTGGAAATAATCAACTTACAGGTTATTATTATTATTATAATAAGGAGATGGACACCTTACTCTCTCTGCCTCTTGGCATGAACAAATGAGAGGGGGTATAAGGAGGGAAACAGAGATGTTAATAACCATCAGGTCTCTATACCTGAGGCATAAAAGAGTTTTCTCTTACTGGAGTAAATGAATAGCATGGTAATTACCTCGATCTTCTCTTCAGGGAGCAGCTACCTGCAGGTACCTTTGCAAAGCACCAAGTTCTAAGCTTAGAATGTGATATGTGCACAATGTCATCTGGCACCTTAAGGAATGTAGTAAGCTTATTCACCTAAAGCTTCCAAAAGCTGAAGCAGAAACTCAGGATTTGGAAATGGTTGCATAGTTTCTTTTTAGGTCTATCTTTAAAAATAGGTTTACATGCATTTGTTCAGTCACCCAGTGTCTTACAGTAATATTTATGATATTTTGAATAAATGCTGAAATTGTATCAGATTAGAAGTAAAAAAAAAAAAAAAAAAAAAGATAGAAACATATTCATTGGGGTCCTCTTCCATACTTCATAGCATTGTTTTATTGATAAATATCAACTACACTCCTGATGTGGCGCTGTGGGTTAATGTGCAGGACTGTAAAATTGGTTTGAACCACAAGGCGATGGTTCAAGATCACCAGCTGCTCCTCAGAAACCCTACACAGGGTCACTATGGAGTCAGAACTGGCTCGACGGCACTTAACAACAACAACAACAGACAAAAACATACAAGTGACATTCTTTGCTTGTTGGAATAGGTCTAGTTGTTTGCTTGATTATTTTCTGATTTATGTCATATAGGGAAAATAGATTCCTTTTTCAGTCCAAAGAACATAAAATCACCCAAACAGAAAGCAACCTGTGTTAAGAGGCTTGTGGTAAATAGAACAACAATTCCCTTCCCCACACCCCCCCACACCCCAAAGATGTTTACAACCTGGTTCCTGGAGTCTGTAAATATGTTGCCTAACATGGCAAAATAGGATTTTGCAGATAGAATTAATTTAGAGATCTTGAAATAAGAAGATAATCCTGGATTAACCAGGTGGACCCAGTGTCCATAACAAGGTCCATGTAAGAGGGAGGCAGGAATGTCAGAGTCAAAGATATGATAATGAAAGAAGAATTTTAATAATATATCTTACATAGTATGGAAATACAGATGTGAGAGACCTGTATACAGTGGAAAAGGCAAGGAAACTGATTTCCCCCTAATGTATCCAGAGACATGAAGCCATATTGACACCATGATTTAAAGATTTCTGCCCTCTAGAACTGTAAAATGATACACTTGTGTTGTTTTAAGCCACAACATTTCTGGTAACTTGTAACAGCAACAATTATTGTTGTTAAGTGTCGTTGAGTCAATTCCAACCCATAGAGACCCTGTGTAGGGTTTCCAAGGAATAGTTGGTGAGCTTGAACTGCTGACCTTGCAGTTCAAATGGCTTTGCAGTCTGGCCCATTAACCCACAGCACCACACCAGGATGCCCACAGCAACAATGTTGTTGTTGTTGTTAGGTGCCATCGAGTCGGTACCAACTCATAGTGACCTTATGCATAGCAGAACGAAACACTGCCCAATCCTGGGCCAACCTCACTACTGTTGCCACACTTGAGCCCATTGATGCTGCCACTTTGCTAATCCATCTTGCTGGAGGTCTTCCTCTTTTTCTCTGACCCTCCACCTTACCAAACATGATATCTCCAGTGACTGGTCCCTCCTGACAATATGTCTGAAGTATGAGAGACTAAGTTTGGCCATTCTGGCCTCCAGGGAACACTCTGGCTGCACTTCTTCTAACACAGATCTGTTGGTTCTTTTGGCAGCCCACAGCACTTTCAATATTCTCCTCCAACACCATAACTCAAAAGCATCAGTTCTTCTATGCACCAACAACTATAGCCAGTGATGATGGATCTGAAAATTCTACCAACTTCTTCAGTCTAAAATTGACCAAACATGCAATCAATATGTATTGATAATAACTGAGGATCAGAATTCAAAAGTTGGAAACAGAGAGGAAAGATCAATAGTAGGAAAATAATACCTTAGTGATAAAATGATAATAGAATTTTACAAGACTAATGACTTCCTCATTGCAAATACCTTTTTTAAACAACATAAAATATAATTTTATACACATAGAAATTACCAGATGGCATACAAAGAAATCAAATACTACATCTGTGGAAAAAGATGGTGAAAAAGCTCCATATCATCTGTCAAAACAAGGCCAGAGGCAGAATGTGGAACAAACCAACAGTTGCTCATACACAAGCTCAGGGTGAAGCTAAAAAAAGTTAAAACAAGTAGAAAAGAGTCAAAATATGACCTTGAACATACCCCACCTGAATTTATAGCACCTCAAAGAACAGATTTGATATATTAGATACTAAAAACCAAAGACTTGAAGAGCTGTGGGATGACATCAAGAACATCATACAGGAAGAAAGCAAAAGGTCATTAATCAGATGAGAAAGAAAGAAAAGAACAAAATGGATGTCAGAAGAGACACTGAAACTTGCTCTTCAAACTACAGATGCTAAAGCAAATGGAAGGAATGAGGAGGTAAAAAAACTGGATAGAAAATTTCAAAGGTGAACTCCAGAAGAAAACTTAAAATATTATAATGACATGTGCAAAGACCTGGAGTTAGAAAAACAAAAGAGAAGAACGTGCTCAGCATTTGTCAAGCTGAGGAACCTGAAGAAAAAAATGCAAGCCTCGAGCGGAAATATTGTAGGATTCTATGATCAAAATAGAGTCCTGGTGTGGTGCTAATGTGTTAGACTGCAAATTCAGTTTGAACCTCAAGGTGGGTGGTTCAAGCTCACCAGCTGCTCATTGGAAACCCTATAGAGGGTCACTGTGGGTTGGAACCAATTCTTAGCAACAATAAATAACAATGGGTAAAATATTGAATGATGCAGAAAGCATCAACAGAAGATGGAAGGAATACAAAGACTCATTGTACTGAAAAGAAATGGTAGGTGTTCAACCATTTCAAGAGGTAGAATATGATCAAGTTAATTATACTGAAGGAAGAAGGTGTATTTAGGACATAGGCAAAGAAAAAGGCACCTGGAAGTGGTGGGATCCAAATTGAATCATTCAACAAACTGATTCAGACTGGAGATACACACTCATCTATACCAAGAAATTTGGAAGATAGCTACCTGGTCAAATGATTGGAAGAGATCCATAAGTGTGTCCATTCCAAACAGAGGTGACCCAGTAGAATGTGGAAACCACCAGGCAATTTCATTAACATTGCATGCAAGTAAAATTTTGCTAAAGATAATACAAACGCACCTGCAACCATATATTGACAAAGAACTTCCAGAGATTCAAACTGGATTCAGAAGAAGATGTGGAATGAAAGGTTGTTGTTGTTGTTTTTAGGTGCCATCAAGTCAGAACTGACTCATAGAGACATTATGCACAGCAAAACGAAACACTGTCCGATCCTGGGCCAACCTCATTATTGTTGCCATGCTTGAGTCCATTAATGATGCCACTTTGCCAATCCATCTCCTTGGGGGGGTCTTCCTCTTTTTCTCTGACCCTGCGCCATATCAAACATGATATCATTCTCTAGTGACTGGTCCCTCCTGACAATATGTCTGAAGTATGAGAGACGAAGTTTGGCCACCCTGGCCTCCAAGGAGCACTCTGGCTGCACTTCC
>NW_006408750.1:4611027-4611959 GCF_000296735.1 Chrysochloris asiatica
AAAAACTCTTTGATGGTTACCTGTGGTCGGGGGAGAGGAGAGTAATTCACAGCACGGTATCAGGGAGGGTGATATGCAAAAAGAGAAATGGAAGGAAAATTTAAAATAATGGGGTGGTGGGAAGAAGTATGATGAAGATAGGTGAAGACAGGGAGCTATGCAAAGGCTAAAGGGAATAGAGGTAATAGTGATATAGACATTACCCTGGAAGAGCAGTGTTCTGTGTGTACATGCATGGACTAGATAGTTAGGGAAGAGTGAGATATATATACAGATATTCATATATCTCACAAATATATAAGTGTTTGAAAGAGGATATTTGTACATTAGTAACCAAAAGGAAGAAGCAGGACAACTGATTTTGTATGGATAATACTACAATCATTGAGATGAATTAAAGTGTATAACTCACTGAATGTAAAATTAATGATTTCATCTGCAAATCTTCACTCAATTCACAATAAAAACTTAAAACAACAACAAACAATACAAAATAGCATTGATAAAATTTATAAACATAATATTGACTAAAAAAAAAAAATCCCAAAAAAGAAAAATAAATAAAGGATGAGTCTGTTTGTGCAGTGTTGTAAAGCAAGCATATCTTGCTTTTTAACTGAAGAAAAATTCAAGCTTTGACTTTCATTATTGAAGGATTCTTTGGTCAAATTATTGAATGATGCAGAAAGCATCAAAAGAAGATGAAAGGAATATACAGAGTCACTGTATCAAAAGGAAATGTTGATTTTTCAACCATTTCAAGAGATACCATGTGATCAAGAGCCAATGATACTGTAGGAAGAAGTCTAAGGAGCATTGAGGGAATTGGCAAAGAACAAGGCACCAGGAATTGATGGAATAAACATTGAAATCTTTTAAGAAAGTGAGGTGGCATTGGAGGCAATCACTCATCTTTGCCAAGACTTTTGGAA
>NW_006408750.1:4613939-4622124 GCF_000296735.1 Chrysochloris asiatica
ATAGTCAAGTGAGCATCTTCAGTGCTGCATCAATTTGTTGAAAGATTTAGGCTTGTATTCTGTCAATGCTTGGATTCTTGGTTTTCACCCATGTCTTTAGTGCTGCTTGAATTTTTCTCTTTTGTATCATAGGCCTTTTATCATATGCTGCCTCTTGAAATGGTTGAACATTGACAATTTCTTATTGGTACAGTGACTTTGTGTATTTGTTCTATCTTCTTTTGATACTTTCTACATCATTAAATATTTTGCCCATAGAATCCTTCAGTATTGCAACCTGAGGCTTGAATTTTTTTCCTCAGTTCTTTCAGCTTAAGAAATGTATAGTGTGTTCTTCCCTTTTGAGATTCTAACTCCAGGTTATTGCACATTTCATTATAATACTTGGCTTTATCTTCTTAGCTACCCTTGGAAATTTGCTGTTCACGTCTTTTTTTTCCTTTTATTCCTTATAAGTTCTCTATGCTCAAGAGTAGGTTTCAGAGTCTCTTCTTACATCCATTTTGGTCTTTTCTTTTCTTCCCATCTTTTAATGACCTTTTGCTTCTCTTTTGCATGATGTTATTGACTTCATCCCACAACTTTTCTGTTCTAATGCATCAAATCTGTTCTTGAGATTCAGATGGGATATATTCAAATTCATATTTTGGTTCTCATTAACTTGTTTTCTTTTCTTTTCTTTTCTTTTTTTCATTTTCAGCATCAACTAACATATGAGAAATTGGTGGACTATTCCACAGTCAGCCCCAAGTCTTTTACAGGCTGATAATATTGAGCTTTTCTATCATCTCTTCCTACAAATGTAGTCAGTTTTATTACTGTGAATTTTATCTGGTGAGTTCCAGGTGTATAGTCACATTTTATGGTGTGTAAAAGGGTATTTGTGATGAATAAGTCATTGGTCTTGCAAAATTTTATTATGTGATCTCCAGTACCATTTCTATCACCAAGGTCATGTTTCCAACTACTGCTACTTCCTCTTTATTTCCAACGTTAGTAATTCAATTGCTAGTAATTATAAGTGCATCTTCATTGCATGTTTGATCACTTTCAGACAGAAAAAAGTTGGTAGAATTATTCAATTTCAGCATCACTGGCTTTAGTGGTTGGTGTGTAAATTTAAATTATAGTGGTATTAGCTGAGCTGTATTGTAGGCATATGAGTATTATCATCACAGACAGCTTTGCACTTCAAAATAGACTTTTAAAAAATGTTTTATTGGAATTATGTGATTCTTTACATGGGAGTACATTAGTTTTACATTCATTCTATCTTATATCATTTCATTGCCATGGTTACCATCCCCTCCATGCATCATCAACCAACCAAAGGGTTTACACTATAAACCTGCACCATGGTCATCAGCACACAGCTCCTCTTCCTCTCTGGATCTAAAGTCTCCAGCTGCTCTATCTCTCCACGTCATCGTCTCTGCCTCCATCTCTGGCGTCACTGCCTCTCTGGGAAGGGTCCCGCTCTCTGCTCTTCTCCACTGATGGTTCCAGGGACCTCCGCTCCTAGACTGAAAAGTTAATCACTCCCCTCCTTGCTATAAAACATCTACCTATGCATTCCCAACCCTCACAATCAGTCCTGATAACAATTATTCTCTATTGTATCACAAGAGACCTATCATTATTTCCTCTCATCAGCCCTGCCTAGACAGATTGTATACTAATCAGTGGAGATTCTACTTTCTTCCACACCTTCTGGATCTAGATTTCCTCGTGAAAGCTTGTAAGCCAGTCACTTCTTGCCTTTGTAGCCCCCATTTTGGGTAGCCAATGTCCAAGTTGTCCATCCCTGTCTACTCTGTGTATGGAATGATCCTCGCTGTAAAGATTTATTCCCTCTTTTGAGCTACTGCATCCATAGGTGTAGGTTAAGTTCATCAAGATTGTATCAGATTTCTCTTTTTTTTTTTTTCCTATTTTATCTTCTTCTGGTTGAGCTCTCATCATCCAGTCATTGAAGCCAGGTCAGGTGGGTATTATCTGCACATATGGGTGTTCTTGTGCATATGCCCTCTCTTCTTATCAGCTAGACTCTTCTTCACTCTCCACTCTAGCTGTCTGTGACTGTGGCACTGACTCTGGGCCCAAGAGTCTCCAGGTCTTTCAACACTACTGGCCAACCAGGTCTCCATCCGGGTTCACAGGAGTCTACTGCACGTTGTAGGGCTTAGCTCACTGCTTCATTGCTGTTTTTCTCTCATTTCCTCTTATCGGTGATGAATATGGTCACCAATCAGAGCATGTATTCCCACTGAGTCTTAGTCTTGGAAGGTGGTTTGCACTGAGGGGACCCGACCACTTGTCTTGATGTCTCTTGGACAAGCAACTTGCTTATTCTTGTAGTAACAGTCAGTCTGCCTCTATTGTTTTGTATTTTTCCTGTAGGTCTTTCCTTCAAGAAGTATCTTCTGTTCTTGTAGCTGCTCCAGGCTGGTCTGCTCATCCTTTCAAGTGGAAATTTCCCATCTCTGAAGATCTGGATGTGGTTCAGGCTTCCACCTATAGTCTTATGTAATGCAGAGGTTCCACAGGAAGCCTCCTTCACTGGGCACGTTGTAGCCCCATTTTAGGTATTCCAATCAGTTATAGGCAGAAGACTGACTTACAAGCTTTCTATGATGATGTTTCTGGCTATTCCTTTCTCTCCCCCTCCAGTGTCTATTTTATAATAGAAATCTAGATTCAAAAGACAACCAAGCATCTTAACATTATTCCCCACTTTTCCCCATTCCAACCATGTCTCAATCTCTGTATCCCAGAGCCCTGATGTTCCAAGGTGGATACATCATTATTTATCTCTGTCCCACTTAGCCCATGCAAACCTGCCTAATTGTTCTCTCATCTGCTTTGTTCCATTTTCCTCTCCCTTCTTGTATATTGCCCCCTTCCCATCACCCCAACTATCCTGTGTCTTTTCCCTGCCCTGTGCTACACCTTCCCCTCCCTCCCCTCACCCCACCTCCACATCCCAGCAACCAGCAAAGAATCCCCCTCCCTTTAGTATGGGTTCTTTTTCTTAGTCTTTTACAGTAGTGGTCCAGTAGTGACTGACTAATTTCACTCAACATAATGTCCTTAAGGTTCATCCATGTTAGGTGGTGGCTTGCAAATTCCTTGTTATTTTTTAAGGTAGCATAATATCCCATTGTGTGTATGTACCACAGTTTGTTTATCCATTCTTCAGTTGATGGGCTCTTTAGCTGTCTCCATCTTTTTGCTATGGTAAATAGTGCTGCTATGAACATTAGTATGTATGTATCTTCTCATGTTGTGGCTTGTTTTTCTTGTGGGTAAATACCAAGTAGAGGAATTGCTGGATCATAAGGTATTTCTATTCGCAAACTTCTGAGGCTGCGAAATATTGCTTTCCAGAGAGAGAGGTTGGACCGTTTTGCAATCCCACCAGCAATACAGGAGTGTCCCAGTCTCTTCACATCCCCGCCAGCATTTGTTGTCCTCTACATTTTTTTATCTTTGCAGTTATTGTTGGTGTGAGATGATATCTCATTGTTGTTTTGATTTGCATCTCTCTAATGACTAGTGATCATGAACATTTCTTTATATGTTTGTTGGCTGCCCAGATATCTTCCTTAGTGAAGTGTCTGTTCATGTCCTATGCCCACTTTTTAATTGGGTTATTTGTCTTTTTCTTATAGAGGTGTTGAAGTTTCCTATATATTTTAGAAATAAGTCCCCTGTCTGGTATGTCATTGCAAAAGGTATTTTCCCATTCTGCAGGTTCCCTCTTCACTGTTCTGGTGATAGATAGATAGATTTTTAAACATTCTTTTTAACAATGAATGCAACACCATTCCTATAGAATTTGTTGTTCCTGACAGTAAATCATATGACTTATTCCAAATGGCCTATGCCAGTCCATTCCAGTTCATTAAAACTTAGGATATCATCATTTATGTGTTCCATTTCATTTTTGTCAACTTCCCATTGTCTTAGCTTCATACTTCATGCATTCTCTGTTCCAATTACTAATGGTTGTTTGCAACTCCTTCTTCTCATTTTGAGTTGTACTCTATAAGTAATAGAAAGCTCCAAAAACTTTACTCTGTTCTCATCATTGTCAACTCTTCCTTTAGGAATCATCTATTTTTCTGTGTGGTTTGTTTGAGTGTCTTCCAACCTGAAGGACTAGCTCTTCTTCCAGCACTGTATCTGACAATATTGTCCTGCTATTCATAATGTTTTCATTTTCTAGTACTATATCTGACAATGTCCTACTGTTATTCATAAAGTTTTCATTAGTTAAACATTCAAAGTAATCCAATTTTCTTTCTTCCTAGTCTGTTTTAGTCTAGAAGCTCTGCTGAAACCTGTCCACCATGGGTGACCCTGCTGTTATTTAAAATGTGCCATTGCTTCCAACATCACAGCAACATGCAAGCTACCATAGTACAAAAATTGAACAATAAGTGGTGGACAGACATAACTAAGCTATAATATTGGAAATCAGGATGAATTGCCATTTGGGAGGATCTGTGCCTACTAACTGGGAATGTGTAGGATGAGACCAACTGGAGGGTGGGTAATGTTCCATTTTGATCTGAATGATAGTGACATTTGTAAGTTTCCTCCATGATGATTCTTTAGTCAGTACACTTAATGATTTCTGCATTTTTCTGTGGATACATTATACTTGAATAAAATATTTTGTTTTACTTAAACATTATTAAATAAAATAGAGAAAGTATCAATTGCTGCTATAATTTATATTCCTAATCTTTTTCTTCTTTACAATGTCTCCAGCCTTTCCCCCTCTAAAGCTGTATTTGTATACTTATTTTAAAAGAACAATCCCAGGTAAATAGGTGTGGTTGAACTAGAAATGAAAAGTCCATTGCAATTGCACTCCACAGAAATTAAGTTCTGCAAAAGTTTAGTGCTCATGCTGGAAGAGTTAATTCTGAAGGGTATATTTTATGGTAGTTGCATTTCACAAATGCAGTTTTGATAAATTCATTTTTCTCTCTTCTTTTTTTTCTTTTTGTGTGTTTGCTTATTTTCCTTTCTGTACTTTCCCATATATTAAACTGTATTCAAGAAATGAAAGGGAGTCACTATCGTTTAGGCTCAGCATCCACACCATCTTGCTTCTCATATTTTGCTATAAGTTTGCATGGTTGAGAATTGGAAAAGCAGAAAAGGGAACAAGATTAGTTTTGACTGAGGCCATACAGTTCATCCAATGAGGAAGTTCTGTTTGGCAGTATCAATCACTATCTTCCAGATAACTTGTTGACCTCACACAAAATCCTAGAGTGGATATTTGAATACTTGGAGTCTGCCATGTCTTAAGCTAACCCTTAGCAGAAATCTGAAAGAAAAACACCAATAACAGTGTCAAAAAGTCTCATCTGTATTCCACTCAATGCTGGCTTGGTTTCAAGAAAATGGACAAGAAAAACTGGGATCAGAAGGTACTTGAAAATTATGTAAATTAGTGGTTGACTTTGCCAATAAGGCACAATTTGACAATATCTAGAGAAAATTTTCATTGTCACAACTTGAGGTACAGGATGCATTACACTAGAGTCTAGTTAATAGAGATCAGAAATGTTGCTAAACATTGCATGGCATAAGCTCTCATTTTCCCCAACAGAGAATTATTTGGCATGAATGCCAATAGTCCCAAGACTAAGATGCTGGTGTGAACAGATTGGGGGAATGGTGAGTTTCCATTAACTAAGAATCACCATAACACATTTTTTATCCTCATCTCTAGAGAAGATTTGTTGATGTAAGACATATAAGGGTTTTGTTCATCCCACATAGGTTTGTGGAACAAAACTTTGTATTATTCAAATAGATTGACCTTGGACTGCTGAGTGAAAGCGCGCACACACACACACACACACACACACACACATATGTAAAAAGTATTGCCGCAAAATCATGGAGACCTTTATTAAGCAAAAACATCACATTGTGAAGCTATTGTTTCTTAACATTCTCCATCTAGAGCTATACACTTCTAATGGCAGTGTTTCTGTCTCTGCAATCCAGCCCCCAAAGAAGTCTCTACATTCTTTGATTTACACCATGTTAAAGTAAGAAACTTGGCATCCTCAAAGGACTCAAATCATCTTACTTTTAAAGTTCTTTGAGTTTGGGGAATAAAGGAAGTCTGAAGGGGCAAGATCAGGGCTATAGGGTGGATAGAGTAAGGTTTCTCAATGAAATTCTTGTTTAACATCCCTTGGTACCCTTGAAGTATGAATGAATTATGATGAAAAAAATAATTTCCTTGGTACTACTTTCCTGGTCTTTTTACTCACTAAGGCAACTTTAAATTTTCTTAAAACTTCTTTATAATAATCCCTCATAAACATCCTTTTTCTATTGAAAATAATCTATCAAAATTATCCCTTTTAGAATCCCAATAACCAGTTGTCATAATCTTAAACTGACTTCTCTTTCTTGAATGCATTTGGTCCAGCAAATCCCCTAAGAAGCCACTGTTTCAACCTATTTTTGAAAGCTCCTTATTGAGACTAAGTCAAACTTATTACTGAGAGAAGCTGTCTGTAGCCATTCACTAATTGCAGAGACATGTATAAAAACATTTTGTAAGGAATACACCTGTACATTTATGAACCAGAATCCTGGAAGCAATACTTTTTGATTTACCCTTAAACATTTACAGTCCCCTAAATTAATTAAAAAGAGTCCTGGTGTGACACTGTAGGATAAGCACTGAACTGCAAACTTCAAGGTCAGTGGTTCAAACCCATCAGCTGTTACTTGTAAACCCTATATAGAATCTCTATGAGTAGGAACTGATTTTACAACATTTAACAACAAATTAGTAAAAAAAAAAAAAAAAAAAAAAAAAGATAGGAAAAACAACCCAACATAACAATAATAAAAATCTACAAAACAAACAAAGAGTCAAAGCAGTTTGTGGGAAACAGAAAAGTTGATTATCCTGAAGAGATAGTTTTCATATTACATTTAGATTTCTCTTGAATTGGAAGAACACAAAGGTATAGCCATTTAGTTGACCAGTGCTGAGTAAGAACTGTGAGAATAAAAGTGGGTGGCTAAAAGTAGGGCTCAGAGCAAGAATCGCCACTTCAGGTATAAGAGCTTAAGAACAACCCAGGCATGGCTAGGCAAGTCCCCAACAGAATATCTTAAGAGACACAAATGCAGGGTAAAGAGCACACTGGTAAAACTGTCACAATTGAAGACTCACAGGCCAGGTGGCCGGAAGAGATAACAGATAAGATGAGGGCGGCAGGACTGGAAAAAGTCTTAGTACTATAGGTTACTTATGTGATGTTATGTTTAAATCTACGGGATCCCGCGGTTTCTGAATGCTCCATTGGGTAAAAGTTGTAATCCTAGTTTGCATATCCCCCTTGCATGGTGTGTCCCAAAACCATATATAAGGTGTGGTTTGTGAACTGCTTGGGGTCCAGCTTTGGTGAGCTGATGCAGTAACACTGCTGTAACACTGCTGTAACACCGCTGAACACTACACTGCCAGCCGCCACTGGACTCTAGCATGCTAGCTTGAATAAAGCCCGCCTGCTTTTGCATTATCTTTGTCTCTTGGTCTCCTTATTGAGTAGTGGTCTCGGACCCTAACAGAACGATGGAAAAGGGAATTTTGCTAAGGGTCAGGAAACTCTGGACTCTCATCTTGACACACAGTGTCCTGGGAACTAACTATTCTAGAACTTCTTTTCTGTTTTTTTTTTTTTTTTAATAAAACAGAGAAAAAACACATAATGCCAAACCACTGTGCTGAACCAGTGCCACCTCAAGAACTGTGGCTGGTAGGTTTGAAATGAACCCCTAACTTTTGGGTTAGCAGCCACATACTTTAATCACTGTGCCACTAGGACCCTTTAAACAAAAGATAGGTAAGGGAAGAGAATAACAGTAAATGTGCATCTGTTCATTGTTAGATGTCTTCATAACTTTCTTGGACTTAACTCTCATCATAGTTACATGAAGCAAATCTCAATATCCCCATTTTAAGTATGAGGCTTAAAGAAGTTAAGTTACCTGGCTAATGTCACTGAGTTAGAAAATAGAATGTCCAGGATTTCAAATTGTTGTTGTTGTTGTCAGGTGCCATCGAGTCGGAACCGACTCATAGCGACCCCATGCACAGCAGAACGAAACAATGTTCGATCCTGGGCCAACC
>NW_006408750.1:4622779-4624881 GCF_000296735.1 Chrysochloris asiatica
TTTTTCTTCATAGAACCCAGCTTCTCGTATTCAACTTAGATCTTCTCATTTCTTTTCCTTTCACCTTACCATGAGCCTTTGTCCCTCAATTTGTAAATTGTGTGGATTTTAGTGTGTGAAAATCTATTGATCTCATGCATGTTGTTGTTGTTAAGTGCTGTTGAGTCGCTTCCGACCCACAGCAACCCTGTATAAGGTTTCCAAGGAGTGGCTGGTAAGTTTGAACCACCATCCTTGTGGTTCAAACGACTTTGCCGTCTAGGTCTAGTGCATTAGTCCACAGCACTACACCAGGACTCCAATCTCATAATACAGCATTAGAAAACAGTAGGCATTTAAGAAATGTCAAGTATTATTTTATTATTATGATTAGTTGACACTCTCATATTAGAAATAATTCCTTTTACTTTATAAGAAATGGCTGCTTAGACATGAAATTCACCCACTATGGAGCAAATGTACAAAGTTTCTTTGTAATAAAACTTCCCTGATTTCTCTCTTCTGACTGAATCAAGAGAGGATCAAAACCTGAAATACTAGTCTGGAGAGAGAAATCAGGCTTATGCAGATTTGAGTGGCCCATTTACTAAGTAGGGGTCTAGCCTGTCTTTTGGCAGTAAGGCTGGGGGTAAATGAAGCAGCTAATAATGCTACTAAACTAAGTGCCTCCACCAAGAGCTCAGGAGTTGCCATTTCTCTTTGGTTATCAGGCTCTCAAACTGCACTCCTGGGAATCTCCACCATTAAAGTCAATGATCCCAGTTGGGAAAATGAATAATTCTGTGTTAGTGATAAAATTGGGGGAAACACAAGTGTAGGAGACAAGATGGAACACTAAGTGTTCTTAGAAACATTCCTTTGCAGGATGTAGTTTAAGACTTTCTTGTAACCCACAGCACCCCTCCTACAAGTACCCTTTTGCAAAAACACTTACCAAACTTCCCATATTCCTCATCTTTATAACCGCACTCCCTGTAATGACACTGAAGGCTTTTGTTAAAATGCAAATGACACTTGGAAGGAAAGGCAGGGATATATTATCATACATTAACATTGTGTTTGCTTAACAAATTAGCTGTCCCTCAGGAACAAGGAGCTACTTTGCAATTGCATTTGGTTGCACACCCTCAAGGTGGTTCTGACTCTTTGTGACCCTGTATAGGACTTTCAAGGTAAATCTTTATGGGAGCAGAAAGCCTCATCTTTCTCCCAAGCAGTGACTGGAAGATTCAAACTGTTGACCTTGGGGTTAGCAGTCTAGTTCATAATCAACTTCACTGTCAGGGCAAGTTTCATAGTCTCTTCTGATATTCATTTTGGTCTTTCATTTTTTTTCTGACTTTTTAAAGACTTTTTCCTTTCTTCCTGTGTGGTGTTCTTTTTGTCATCTCACGGCTCTTCTGGTCTTCAGTCATTAGTGTCTAATGCATCAGATCTTTTCTTGAGATGGTCTCTACATTAAGGTGGGATATATTCAAGATCATATTTGGTTCTTACATACTTGTAATTTTCTTCATCATCAGCTTGAATTTGCATATGAGCAATTGATACTTTGTTCCCCAGTTGGCCCTTGGCCTTGCTTTGTCTGATGACATTGAGCTTTCCATGCTCCTTTTCCACAGCTGTAGTCAATTTGAATCTTGTGTATTCCATCTAGTGAAGCATAGGTGAGGTTGACTCAGGACTGGGCAGTGTTTCATTCTGTTGTGCATAGGGTCACTATGAGTTGGTACTGACTCGATGGCACCTAACAAAAACAATAAATTATCTTATGGTTCATAGCAATATTGAGAGATTTGTCTTCAAGTTAGCTGATTCTGGCTTTTATCCTTTCAATTAAAGTCAATGATAATATATGGCACATGACTCAACAATCCATCTGTTGATATATATCCTCAAGAAATAATAGCTGTGAATGACTAGATATATACACATCCATGTTCACTGTAGCACTATTCATAACAGCAAATAGATGCAGGCAGCCTAAATGGTCATCATCAAAGGAATGGTTAAACAAACTTTGGTAAATACACACAATAAACTGTTATACAACATGGAAGAATCTGCAAAACACCTCACACCATTTATGAAACTGGAGGACA
>NW_006408750.1:4625380-4625880 GCF_000296735.1 Chrysochloris asiatica
CTTCAGATAAAAGGGCAAATAAGTGACTAGAGTGCTTGTCAGGAGAAAGAGTTGTACCAAAACAAGAAAGGAGGAAACTTCTGATATGGGTTAGCCAATGAGTTCTGCCACAAGCATTTAGAATGGAAGTGAGTAGACAGAAGTTCAAGAGAGCACTCCCATTGCAGAAACCTGACAGACCCAACAGATAAAGGTGTGAGCATATTTTTAATTCTTTTTCATTTTCTTTTGCTTTGTCTACGTATGTCTGCTTGGGGACCAGAGAGAAGACTTGAACGAGTAGACACTCCCCCCCATCCCAGGGAAGGTTTTGCTAAACATGCACAAGGAACTGTATAGCATAGATCACTGGGTGCAGAGTCAAAGGGGAAGGAGACCTCAGGAAGAGCCTGCAACAGGAGGAGTCTTCCAAAGTGGGTCTGGAAAGCCATGGGCTGGTACTAGCTAGGACAAACAACTGAATGGAAGTGAGGGAACAGGATAAAAAGAGCAAAAGCAAA
>NW_006408750.1:4626057-4628268 GCF_000296735.1 Chrysochloris asiatica
ATAGGGTTTCCAAGACTATAAATCTTTACAGGAGCAGAAAGCCTCATCTTTCTCCTGTGGAACAGCTGGTAGTTTCAAACTGCTGACCTTGCAGTTCACAGCCCGATTCGTAACCACTACGCTACCATTAGATGGTGCTAAAGTCTCAATCATATTTTCCCAAATTGGTTTTTTTTTTTTTTTTTTTTCTTTCTTTCTCCTGGGCTTTTACGATTTTAGTTTTTAGTAGCATGTTTTGGTCCACCTTATATGTTAGAAAAGCTCTTTCTCTTCTTGCTTTACTCAACAAGAGATAGCAATTGCAGATGTACAATTTACAATCATATCTTCTAAAACCCCACCAACTGGACAAGAGCCAATGCCAGGTGCTACATACCACAGCACATAGCAGTGTCTACAATTATTACCTACTAAAAACACTCCGAATTGAGCTATAAGGGCAGTGAAAAGAGAAGCCAATCTCCTGATAACACGTACTAGGAGGCAATTGGAGAATGATTAACAATAAAATAATGTACATTCATGTAATTAATACAAATACAACAACACTACAATGCCTAAAAAGCAGCAGAAAATTTCTGCTCATGTGCAGAAGAAACAATACAGAGTAGCTCAAACAAATGACCAAAAGGAAGAGCTAGAATGTGTATTGGAGGGAAAAAAGGCTTTGGAATAACCTGAAAAAGTATTAAGGAAAATTATATTGAGGTGCACCCAAATGTTCCAAAGAAACACTGAGGAAATTAAGAAGAATTCAGAAAAGTGCTACAGGAATAATCAAACAAAATAGATATAGCATTTGAGACAATATAATATTGTCTTGCATGGAATCCTGCATAAAAGATTCCAGACGGTCAATATAAAATATAAAAAATTGGCAATAAATTGAAAGGTTAAAGGAGTAGAATTGAAGGGATGGAAGCCAGAATCAGCGAGTTTGAAGACAAATCTCTCAATATTGCTAAGACAGAGAACAAGCAGGAAAATAAATGAAAAAATCTGCACAAATCCTAAGATTCGTGTGGGATAACATGACGAGGAATAAATTATGGGTGATTGGAGTTCTAGAACAGGAAGAATCAAAGTAAGCCATAGAAGAGATAATCAAAGAGCTGCTGATAGAAAACTTCCATAATATCTTGAAAGACAAGAAGATTAGCTTTCAAGAAGCTGAATGAATGCCAAACAGGATAGACCCCAAAAGAAAATCAGCATGACATATTATTATCAAATTCTCCAAACTCCAAAACGAGTAAAGAATCCTGAAAGCAGTTAAGGAAGAAAGAAGTATTATCTACAAAGGAAAGTCAATAAGATTAAGCTCTGAAATAAATGAGAATGAAAACACAACATATCAAAACCTTTGGAACACAGCAAAAGCAGTGCTGAGAGGAAAATAATAGCAATAAATGCACACATTCAAAAAGAATCAAGAACCAAACTCAACACAAGAACACAACATATCCAACAATTAGAAAAAGACCAGCATACAGTCACCAGAAGAAAAGAAATAATAAAGATTGTTGTTATTATTTTTAAGTGACATTGAGTCGGTTCCAACCCATAGTAACCCTGTATAGGGTTTCCAAGGAGTGACTGGTGAGCTTGAAGCACCGACCTTGTAGTTCTAATGGCTTTGCAGTCTGGTGCATTAACTCACAGCGCCACACCAGGACTCCACTCTAATAAAGATTAGAGCAGAAATAAATGAGATAGAAAACAGAAAAAAACTATGGAAAGAATCAACAAAACAAGAACCTGGTTCTTTGAAAGGATTAATAAAATTGACAAACTATTGACAAATCTAACAAAAGAAAATACAAATAACACACATATGAAACCACATGGTGATGTCACAACAGAACAAATTAAATAGGAAGGATAATAATAGAATAATAGAAAGAGTTGTACTTCAACCAATTAGAAAATCTAGAGAAAACTAAGATATCGCTACTGTTATCGATGGATCTTGGTTAAAAAACAAAATATCATGCAGATGTTTGCTTGTGCTTTATTGACTATGCAAAGGCATTCAAATGCATATAATATAACAGTGTTTAGATAACATTATGAAGAATGAACATTCAAAACTTAATTTTGCTCATGAGTAACCTGTACAGAAATCAAGAGACTATTTTTGAACAGAACAATGTCACAGTGAATGGTTTAAAATCAGGAATGCTGTATGCCAGTGTTGTATTTTTTCATCAT
>NW_006408750.1:4629168-4643384 GCF_000296735.1 Chrysochloris asiatica
ACAGTCCATCTCTTGAGGGTCTTCCTTTTTAGCTCTTATCTTACGCTGTACCAATCATGATATTCTCCACAGACTTGTCCACCGTGATATGTCCAAAGAATTATACACAAAATCTGGCTATCTTGACTTCCAAGGAGCATTCTGGCTGTACTTCTTCCAACACAGATTGGTTGGTTCTTTTGGCAATCTAGGGACTTTTGATAGTTTCCTCCAATGCCATTACTCAAATGCATCAATTCTTCTATGATATTCCTTATTCACTGTCCAGCTTTCACATGCATATGAGGTTATTGAAAATACCATGGCTTGGGTCAGACATACCTTAGTCCTCAAACTAGCATCTTTGCTCTTCAACACTTTAAAAAGATCCTGTGCAGTAGATTTGCCTAATGTAGTATCTTGTTTGATTTCTTGACTGCTGCTTCCCTGAGTGTTGATGGTTAATCTGAACAAAATTAAGTGTTTGACAACATCAATCTTTTCTCTACTTATATGTCTGTTGTTTATTGGTCCAGTGGTGAGGAATTTTGCTTTCTTTACATTGAGGTTCATGCCATACTGAAGGCTGTGGTATTTAATCTTCATCAGTAAGCATTTTAAGTCTTCTTCACTTTCAGCAAGCAAGGTTGTATCATCTGCATATCACAGGTTGCTAATGAGTCTTCCTACAATACTGATGCTATGCTTTTCTTCATATAACCCAGCTTCTTGGCTTATTTGCTCAGCATAAAGATGGGATGTTTTTGTTATGTGCCTTGGAGTCAGTTCTGACCCATAGCGACCCTATACAGGGTTTCCGAGGCTGTAAATCTTTATGGGAGCGGTAAGCCTCATCTTTCTCCCCTGGAACAACTGGTAGTTTCAAACTGCTGACCATGAGATTAGCAGCCTAATTCATAACCACTATAGTAAAAGAATACAACCCTGGTGCATATCCTTCCTAATTTTAAGCCATTTGGTGTTCCCTTGTTCTGCTCAAACAAGTGCCTCTTGGTCTATGTACAGGTTCCTTATGAACACAGTTAAGTGTTCCAGAATACTCATTCTCTGCAATGTTGTCCATAGCTTGTCATGATCCACTCAACTGAAAACCTTTGTGCAGTCAATAAAACTCAGGTAAACATCTTTTTTGTATTCTCTGCTTTCAGCCAAGATCCATCTGACATCAGCAATGATACCCTTGTTCCATGTCCTCTTCTGAATTCAGCTTAAGCTTCTGGAAATTCTCTGTCAATGTATGGTTGCAGTCTTGTTTGTATTATCTTTAGCAAATTTTTACTTGCTTGCAATATTAATGTCTTTGTACAATGATTTCCGCATTCTACTGGTGAATGGGAAGTGGACTTAAAAAACTGAAGAATGTCAAAGCCTACAGACATAATAATAACAACAACAAAGAAGATGCACACAAAGAATCTTTGGTGGTAGTAAATCAATGGACTGCTATTTAGCAGAAAGGTCTATGGTTCAAAACCACCAGCCACTCCATGGGAGGAATATGTCCCAGTCCATTTCCATAAAGATTTAAAGCCTTAGAAACACTATGAGGCAGTTTCACAGTATCTTTTTAGGTTTCTATGAGTTGGATAAGTTCGGTGGTTTTTTATTTCATATGTATGTATATCTCTTTGCCTAAAATCCTCAAAAACAAAAAAGTCTCTTAGTTCCAGAGCCCTTACTCTTGTGTGTCTCTCTTTTTAAAGATGTTTAAGGTCCATTGTTTTTTTTTTGTTTTTTTTTGTTGTTTTTTTTTTATAAAAAAACTAGGTAATAATTACTTCTCACCTGAAAAACAAGGCATTTGAATAAAAATTATCAAATATATATGCAATTTTGAGTCTTTGAGAACAATGTAACTTTATTAATAACACAGGTTATATAAAGATTTTCAAAATGACAAAAAGTTAATATACAAAGAGCTTGTACAAATTTATCAAATAACACTAAAATTCATAATGATGGTTTCAATGAACATAGTTTATAAAGAAATACAGCCAATAGAAGAACAGTGACTAAGACTAAACATTGCTACTAATGAAAATAAATACAGGTTAAAAGCAAAATATCACCATTTTCCATATTAAAATATTAAAAAAAAACCTAAATGGAAAGGTTATAATTAAAGTACATAATGCTAATGGAATAAACAAGAAATAAAGACTGTGGTGCTGTGGGTTAATGCACCAGACTGCAAAGCCATTTGAACTGCAAGGTTGACCAGTCAAGCTCACCAGCTGCTCCTCGGAAACCCTATACAGCATTGCTATAGGTCAGAATCAATTCAACAGCACTTAACAACAACAATCTAATGGATTGGCACAATTGCAGCAGCAATGGGCTCAAGAGTGCCAATGATTGTGAGGCTGGTGCAGGATCAAGCAGTGTTTTGTTCTGTTGTTCTTAGGGTCTCTATGAGTCCATACTGACTCAAAGGCACCAAATACCAACAACAACATGCATGAGCATAATTGTGATTGAAAACATGCACAATAGTGCATGCTAGGTATATCAAAATAATGGTCAGTCTGTAAATGTTGTTATGTTATTGTTAAGCACTGTCAGGTTTGTTCCAACTCATAGTGAACCATATAGGGTTTCCAAGGAGCAGCTGGTTTGTGTACTGACCTCTTAGCAGTGCAGTGTTTATCCTGTGATGCCATACTGAGACTGTTTTCATTCTTATATTTTAGCTTCCATAATAATACTCCATAAAGTTTACAATTTATAAACATGAAAATAGTATTTCCCCAATAAGTCTTGAAATGAATTCTTTTTCTTTTACTTCTTAATGACTTTTTTTTTTTTCAAAACTTTTATTATGAATTGAGTGATAGTATACATGGGGAACATCGGTTTTGCACTCATCCTATCGTATTTTGCTGAAATGAAAATAAAATTCTTTAAAATTAAAATTAAAATAAAATGAAAATGAAAATTATTTTGGTAAAATGAAAATGAAAATGAAGGCAGTTAAAGGAGAAATAATATAAACAGGAATAGCAACTTTGGGAAGTACCTGGAAATTGACCGCCATTTTGTAATCATAAGGATTTGTTTTATAGTCCTTTTTTTCAACTATCAAAAAGCATTTTTTATAAAGAGCATGCATTAAACTTTCAACATCAGTGGTCAAGTGGAGGTGTTAATGGGGCAGGCATGAGTGGTGGTTGGTGGTTATGTGCCGTGGAGTTGGTTCTGCCTCATAGTGACCCTGTATAAGGTTTTGGAGGCTGGAAATCTTTACAGGAGCAGAATGCCTCATCGTTCTCCCCTGGAACAGCTGGTAGTTTCGAACTGCTGACCTTGAGGTTCACAGCCAGATTCTTAACCACTATGCTACCTACCATCAACATCTACTGACAGAATGGGATCTAAATGACAATAGTTAAGTCCATCCTCTACTGTCTGCTACAACAGATCAAGGCAGTCTTCAGAGGTACAAATGAGACCAATTCCTAATTGTGTCTTTAAATAATTTGTAGATAATTTTGACAAAGTACATATGGTAGTTCTTATTTAACCTTACTTTAGTGCAATAAAAGAATTTGAAGCCCTTTAAATAATTTAAAAGTTACACAGTGAAGGTGATTGTGATGAAGATTTGTTACAATTAGGGATTGGTTCAAGGTTTCAAAGTGAGGGAAAATTTGCATGACATTAACATGCAAGTAGGAGTTGTCTGTAAGTCAGATATTTGTATCCAGGGAACTGCCAGTACTGTGTAACTTTTGTGTAAATGAAAGATCAGCGTGTTGTTTGGGGCACAGCTGTGTAATCACAGCCTAGATGGATTTGGTTAATTGGTTCAACAAAAATCTTACAGCTGGAGTGGAGTGGAATGGAGCCCTCTGCCACTGTGCACACAGACCAGCTTCAGTCACATTCCCTGGCCACAACTGAAGCAAGCGCCCTACTTTATAACCAGGCACCAAGTGGTGGCACACAAATAGCTAAGCTGTTTAACATTTGCAGTCATTCACAGTAATATATCTGCTGTCAATACACCACATGCACATTAGAGGGGACTATGACAGCATTGCTGACACACTATTGATTCATGGCACAAGCTGTTTATCTGTGACAAGAAAACATCAGTTGATATTGACAAATCGTCTGAAAATACTCACCTACTTGCACTCTATCAAGTTGAGTGAAATATACAGTAAACTGACTGCTGGGAGTGGTGATGGATCCATAGGGAGAGAGTGTCCATAAGATATTAGATATTCTCTATAATGCACAACGCAGGCTTATTGACAATAAAGGAATCATTTTCTTCCTGTGTGTGTGTGTGGTGGGGGGGATAGGGAAAGGGGAGGCTGGGATGAATATAAAGCCTAAATTTGAAAAAACAAAAAAAAACAGTTACTGCTAATAATAGCAACAATGAGCTATATAATTCAGGAGTTTGATTTGTATATGCATTTCTATCTTACAGCATCACACCAGCACTATGAACCTAAACACACAAACAAAAATCTAAGAAACTTCCTAATATGATTTGCTAGATGGATTAAAGATTCTAGAATATTATAGCCTTCTATTGTGAAAAGACATCATCAAGACATTGGTTTACAAATGCTGTTTCAAAAAGTGTATTCACTAATTTCAGCACAACTTATTAAACACCGACTGTGTGCCAATTCCTTGGGTGATGCAAATGGTTTATATTCTACTAATAACCTAAAGGAGAACTGGTTAGGTGCTGTAGGATAAGGTTGGTTTGTAGCTCAAGGTTAATAGCTCAAATTCATCAGCAGCTCCTTGGAAACCCTATACAGAGTCTCTATGAGTTGAACCAACTGGACAGCACTTAACAACAAACAACAATAACCTAAAATTTGGTGGTTCAAACCAACCCAGTGGCACCATGATAAATCTTTGCTCTTTTCATTCAAACTACACCCTCGGAAACCCTGTACAGGGTCGCTATGGGTTGGAACAGACTCGACGGCACTTAACAACAACAACAACATCTAAATGTAGCTTACCATTGTTGAGACTTTACAAAGTACAAGACACTATGCTAAGCCATGGAATAAATCAATCTCAACTAATTCTAGCAACACTCTTGTGTGATAATGTTATAACTCTCCATTTCATAGGTGACAAAGTAGACATAAACTTTAGGCTAAGAATTTAAAGTAAGAAATTACTAGTTAGGAGAAGGAGCCCTGGTGGTGCAATAGGATAAGCATTGGACTGCTAAACCACAAGTTCGGCATATCAAATTCACCAGCTGCTCCATGGGAGAGAGATGAGGCTTTCTCCTCTACTAAAGAGTTACAGTCTTAGAAGCCTTTTGTTGTTGTTGTGAAGTGCTGCCTAGTTGATTGAGACCCTGTATTGGGTTTCCAAGGAGCAGCTGGTGAGCTTGAACTGCTGACCTTGCAGTTCAAATGGCTTTGCAATGTGGCGCATTAACCCACAACACCACAAGATGGTCTTAATGAGTTGGAATCAACTCAGTAGCAGTTGGTTAGTTACTAATAAGGGGTAGCTTAGTTCCAGAAGTTCCTTCTATCAGCTGTATATACAATGCAAAACCAAAAAACAAGCATTTCTAGCAAAATAGAGCAATACCTTCAAAGACATGGATTGGTAAATTGGCTTCAACAATGAGCTCAAACTTGCAACAATTGTTAGGAGAACAGAGAACCAGGCAGTGTAGTGTTCTGTTATACACAGGGTCTCTGTGAGTTAGAAATTACTCAACAGCACCTCACAATAACAACAACAAGATATTTGAAGTTCTGGCTGAGTTGCTCAGAATCTGCAGACAGTCTGGTTCCTATGATTACCACTATCTTGAAATGAGGTGGACCACCTGGCTGCCTGCTTGATAGTATCTGAGGCTGGAGTCCACCCACACAGTTTTGCCTTCAGGGTGTAGTTTAGGCTCTTGGAGGATCTTCTTCAACAAGTGCTAATTGATAGTGTTATGATAAAGAAGAATCAGAAGGAAGATTTGTCAATAAGGCAAAGACTTGAAAGTGTTCTATTAAAAGAGCTTTCCTCCTGAGTTACTAATAAAAGCCAAAAAAGTGGTACTTCCTTATTTGATTGGGCCTCCTGTTAAGGATTGATTGAACTTGCACATTTGCCAATTTGCTGAAAATAACCCGATGTGTCATTAAATGAAGTTCCACTGTGTCCAATTTCTCTCTACCCTATCTCTTCATTTATAGCCACTATTTTCTGGGATACTGCAGGGAACGCTCTTTCTCTCTAATAGATTTAATAGAAGCAGGAAGATATTTTGCTGAATTTATAGGAATC
Source organism: Chrysochloris asiatica (assembly GCF_000296735.1). Taxonomy (NCBI): domain Eukaryota; kingdom Metazoa; phylum Chordata; class Mammalia; order Afrosoricida; family Chrysochloridae; genus Chrysochloris; species Chrysochloris asiatica. The sequence goes on from NW_006408750.1 coordinate 4,635,448, forward strand.
CTTTCCCTTAAGTTATCTAAATATCCTTAGTGCAATTGCCTATTGCTTTTGATGGTTATTTTGTATATAATGTTACTAGTTTGGTTTTAACTTTTGGAAATCAAATTTTTTTCCCCCGTAATTATAAGCCTGCATCTTGGCGGCTGATTCTGCAGTGGAACCTTTTTATGGGTGAAAAAAAAAAATGTCATTTTATAGATAGTTGCTTCTGAAATTTTAACAATGAAATTATATTGTTAAATTAAAAAATTTGAAGACATAGTTTATGCCAAATTCCAGATTAAAGTGTAGTCTGTTTCACTGAGATGTTACTGTATTGGGGGTGACTGTGTTGGAAAAGATATTAACAGAAGTGACTTATAAATTGTTACTCATACAATTAGGAAACACGTTTGTTTCCAATTGTATCACTTATATTTTCAAAGCTTGACTTTTGCTTGGCTGTTAGCATAATAGTCACAAAATGACATAATATGTTTTGTCTACTTTTAATAAAATCTTGGTTAGTTCCCAGTAATAATAAAGTCATCTTGTGTAGTTGCTTTCCCAAAGTGGGATTAAATCAATAGGTTTTCTAGGGTAACCAGATGTACATATATTGAGCGTTTAGTAGTTGCCAGGAGATTTTGTATGTTAATTCTTTACAACAACACCATAAAATATCGTGGTATTCATACTGGTTGAAGGCTTCAAATGATTACCTCCTCTTGTATTCACATTTGTGTCATCCTCTTACACATTAGTGCTGGTATGTGTGACTAACACATTCCTGAGTTTGGATAAGACAAGACGTGTAGCTTGAGCCTTGGTTTTTTAGATCAGTAAATCTAAGGGAAGCTTATCTCAATGTCATGAGAACAACAATGACAACAAAACAACAGTCTTGTGAAGAGGCCATGTGGAGAGAAACTGAGGCCTCCGGCCAACAGACATCACTGACTTCCCAACTACGTGAATGCATCAATTTATAAAGTCATCAACTTAGCTTCAAATAGCTACAGCCTACCAGGGGTGGGGAACAACTGGCCAGGAGGCCATATAATTTTGTATGGCCTGTGAATGACATTATAAATTGTGGCAGAAAAATGTTCCCCACACCTGGGCTAGGCTGCAACCTCACGAAAACCCTTAAGCCAGATTCTCCCAAGTAAGCAATTTCCTAACTCATACTGCACAGAAACTCTAAGAAATAATAAATGGTTATCATTATTTTAAGTCAATAAATGGTGGAGTCATTTGTTATGCACAATAGATAGCTAATATAGGCACTGTTTTCTCATTTTAAAGATAAAATAAAAACCTAATAATTTGTCTAAACTAGTAAGTGGTGGTGCTGGGATTTAAATCAAAGTGTTTTACTCTTCAAAGTTTAAATTGTTTTTACTTATCATGTTATTCTCACTTCTGTTGACTTCAGACATTCTTATTTTTCTAATTAACTTATATGAAATACAGTTCTCACACCTTACTTGTCACCCTGTCTCCTAGATGTCACAATACCTTTATTTCATATTCTATTTATTTATTAAATATTTAGGAAATATTAGCATATATCTACCATCACTCATTTGTCAGGATGTTGAATTATGGTGAATTATTTCATGTTGCTCTGATGCTGGAAACTAAATACCAACAAGGTTACCTATGATGGACATGTTTCGGCTGAGCTTCTAGACTAAGACTATGAAGAAGGAGAGGCACACTGCTACTGGATGTTTAATCACTGAAAACCTCATGAATAGCATTGGAACAGTGTCAGATAGCACCGAGATGTCTTAAAGGTTCTATACATTTTACTTACTTGCTTTCCAATATATAATTTTGCTCTTTAGTTCATTGGAAAAGTTTGAAAGCTTGTGGATAAATAGAAATTCATGAGAGAAACCAGCTACAGTTACTCTCATTTTTTTATTTCCTCAGTAGAATAAAGAAGAATTCTAACAAGTAAATCACAATATTTGCTTAAAAAGCTGAATGGTAATATTGGAGAGTTCTGGAGCTCAGCCACATTATAATCCTGACTCCATCACATGCAATGTATAAGGTAGGACTTAATTAGGGATGCAGAACCACCATCAGTATGGCTGTTGTTGTTATTAGGTCCTGTGAGGTCCCTGCTCACTTATAGTGACCCTATGTACAACAGAATGTAACACTATCTGGTCCTGCACCATCCTCAAAATTGTTGCTATGTTTGAGCCCACAATGACAATCCATCTCATTGAGGGCCTTTCACTTTTTCACAGATCCTCGACATTGCCATGTATGCTATTCTTCTCCAGGGACTGACCCTTCCTGAGAACTTTTGCAACGTATGTGAAATGAGTCTCACCATTTTCTCCTCTAAAGTAGCTCTGGTAGCGTAGTGGTTACGAATCGGGCTGTGAACCTCAAGGTCAGCAGTTCGAAACTACCAGCTGTTCCACAGGAGAAAGATGAGGCTTTCTGCTCCTGTAAAGATTTACAGCCTCGGAAACCCTGTACAGCGTCGCTATGAGTCGGAACTGACTCCACGGCACATGACAACAACAACAACAACAATTTTCTCCTCTAAGGGGCATTCTGGCTGGACTTCTTTAAGACACATTTGTTTGCTCTTATGGCAGTCCATGGTATTTTCAATGTTCATTGCCAATATCATAATTCTATTGTTGTTAGTTGTTGTTAGGTGCCATTGAGTCGGTTCCAACCCATAGTGACTTTATGTACAACAGAATGAAACAACACCAGGTCGTGTGTCATCCTCACAATTGCTGCTACATTTGAGCCCATTGTTGCTGCTACTATACAATCCATCTTGTTAGTGGTCTTCCTTTTTTCATAGAAATTACAACTAGCATAGTTGTGAGAGGAACTAAGGAAGAAAAGGTTCAGAAAGAATAAGAGAAAAGTCACTGGCCCAGGTGAACTAGTGGGGGTCAAGTGAAACTATAGATTGCTTCTGTAAGGCATAAGTGAAGTATTTGGTGGTAGGATAGCAATCCCTATAAGATCCCAGTCAGAAGGGGAGCTGGATTCACATTGGAAAAAAGTAAGGATAAATCTGAACCTGTGCCTCTCAACCTAGTCAATAAGGACTTCCAAAGTAAGATGGTTCCTGACTTATTTCTATTTTCAACACTTCAACTAATGTCTTTTGCAGATGAAACTAATCTGGAACCATACATGGATTGAAATTCTGGGAAACAATATCAATTCAGTTAAATTGAGAGAGTAAAAAGCCGACATTATCCATGTATGGTTCCAGATTAGGAACCATCTTATTTTGGAGATCCTTATTAATTAGATTCTAGATTTGATTACTGAACCTAGAAATGTTATTGAAACTATTGCTATTCTTTGGCATGCTGAGGAAACTTTATAAATAAAATATTTAAAATATGAATGTCAACTTGCAGAAAGGATGCCAACTTCCAGAAAGATATGTAGCAACAGTATAGTCATCTCAATGCAAATTAAAACCAACGATGCTGACAATTATTTTCCTTCTTTGTCTTTATTTAGAATAATCTATTCTTTTAGTCCTGGTGTGGTGCTATGGGCTAATGTGTCAGACTACAAAGTCATTTGAACTGCAAGTCTGGTGGTTCAAGATCATCAACTGCTTCTTGGAAACCCTATACAGGGTCACTATGCATCGGAATCAACTCAGCGGGCACTTAACAACAACATTATTATAGGAGACTTGGTAGCATACTGCAATATAAGCTGGGATCCTAACCGCAAGGTCAGTAGTTGGTATCTACCAGTCATTCCTTGGGGAAAAGGTGGGAGTGGGGGAGTGGGGAGGAGGAGGCTTTCTGCTCGCGTAAAGGTTACAGCCTCAGAAACCTTTTACAGGGTTGCTATGAGTTGGAACCGACTCGGTAGCACAAAATGGTGACACACCATCGTTCTTTCAGTAATCTGATTTTATTTTAAATGGCACTTAAAGTAACATCTGTGAGTACTTACATTTGGCCATGTGTTGTTTAATTTGAAATTTTAATGTTGTTGTTTGTTTGTTTGTTTTAACTATTTGAACAGAGCTAGTCATGCTGTTAAACAAAAGGTAGATGTGCTTACCTGATCCCTAACATGTGGATGAAAAGTAAAAAAAAATTCCCTATCAATAAATTAGATGTTTCTGGGACCAGTCGTACACACAGTGCCAATTAGCTGAGCAATTGGAAACATCTGGCTAATAGAATATTCCTTTAAACATTGAGATGTTTGCTATCATGTGTACTCGACAAACTCAGAAACCACTCTTAAGATTTTTGACTTGAAAAAGTATTACCCAGTTAGCAGAAAAAAGGCTATGAATGAACATAATGTATTTGACAAATTGAAAGTTTTCAAATTAAAATATGATTTGTTCATTAATAAAAATCAGATTTCAAGGATTTTTTTTTGGTGTATTTGTTACAACTAATGAACAAATATGTTTGTGATAGTTAAGATTTTATGTCAACTTGACTTGGATTAGATTCTCAGTGGTTTGGCAGTCAATGTGTAGTAACCTCTCATATTGAGATCTAATATAATGCAGTCAACTTTATAATTAATTTGATGTGATAAACCCTGAGCTAATGTAATTATTCTATTTATAAATCCTCACTTCAAGGATGTTAATGAGGTTAGATGCAATCTATAGGATTAAGTTGTATCTTGACTCAATTTCTTTCAAGACACATAAGGGTAGAGAAATGACCAGACTTACTGCCATCAAGAAAGAATTACCAGGAGTGGTGTACGACCTTTGGACTTGGGGTCCCTGCACTGTGATATAACTTGATGCAGAGGAAGATAGATGCCAAAGCACATGGAAAATTCCAGGGAAGACTGGGTCTACAGATGCTGAAAATGAGACCAGGACCTTTCCCCAGAGTCACAGCTATGAATTTGAACTTCTAACTTCCCAAACTGTGAGAGAATCAATCTCTGTCTGATAAAGGCATCTGCTTATGGTATTTCTTTTACTTAATTTTCTCGACAATGCAGTTTTTCATTTTCTTAAAACTTATTCATAAGCCCCCATGATTATCTTATGGACTTGCAAAAAATCTATCTCCAAGGAAGACTCATGAAACCGTCACCATAACCTTCTGAGCTGACCTCTCTGAATTGAATTTAACTGGTCAGCAGATCTTCTCAGAAACTGAAGCTTTGATTGATTTTTTTTTTTTTTTTGTCCTTCCCTGTCATCCAAGTTAATATGTATCTTACTCTGTAGCCAATGAATAATTCTTACTTCGCTCCCATCTCTGTTTATTTTAGGATGACAACATTTTCATAACTTTTTATAATAGCTATATCAAACAATATTTGTTCTTTTGTGATTGACTAATTGTATTCAACATAATGTAACTCCAGATTCATCTATGTTTTGAGGTGTTTCACAGATTCATTGTCATTTTCAGTGTTGTATAGTATTCCATTGTGTGTATGTACCAAAATTTGTTTATCCATTCTTCTATTGATAGGAATTTAGGGTGTCTACATCTTTTTGCCATCATGAATAATTCTGCCATGAACATGTGGTTGTAAACTGCCATTGAGTCAGTTCTGACTCATTGTGACCCTGCATAGGGTTTCCAAGAGCAGCTGGTAGGTTTGAACTGCCTACCTTATGGTTTGCAGTCCAATGCTTATCCTACAGTGCCATACCATATCTATATCTAGTCATGTCATAGTTCTTATTTCTTGAGGTTATATATTAAGTAAAAATATTTCTAGGTCATAAAGTATTTCTATTTCCAACTTGTTGAGAAAGCTCCATACCATTTTTTATAGTGGTTGCATCATTTTATAATCCCACCAGCAGTGTAGGAGGGCCCAGACTCGCCACACAATCACCAGAATTTCTTGTTTTCTAGTTTTTTAACTTTGCTATTAATGCTGGGGGATGATGCTATCCCATTGTTGTTTTGATTTGCTTAAACATTGGTGTTATTGATATGCATCTCTTTAATGGCTAACCACTCATCTCTCTTTTTGTCTGCTGTGATGGCTTATGTGTTGCTGTGATGCTGGAAGCTATGTTATTAGTATTTTAAATATCAGCAGGGTCACTCATGTTAGACAGCTTTCAGTGGAGCTTTCTGTTTATGAGACACTAGTATGAAGGGAGGCAGACTTCTGATTGTTTAGCTCTAAAAACATTATGAATAGAAGTGTAATATTATCAGATATAGGGTTGGGAGTTAAAACATTATGAAGAACAATTGAGTATTACCAGATATAGTTAGTGTTGGAAGATGAGCTCCTCAGGTTGAAAGGGACTCAAATGTAGCTGGGGAAGAGATGTCTCCTCAAAAAAGAGTTCACCTTAATGACGTGAATAGAGTCAAGCTTTCAGAACTTTCATTTGCTGATGTGGCACAACTCAAATGAGAAGAAACAGCTGCAAATATCCATCAATGGTCAGAATAAGGAATGTATGACATATCTAGGGAAAGTATCTAGCCAGTCGTGATGAAATTGAAGAGTTCTACCAGTTACCTCAATCTGAAAGCGATCAAACATGTAATCATATATTGGTGGAAAACAAGACTCCAGGATTTAATCAAATATAAATTGAAATGTTTCAACAAACTGATGCAGCACTGAAGATGCTCACTCATCTATGGCAAGAAATATGGAACATAGCTACTTGGCCAACCAATTGGAAGTGATCTATATTTGTACAAATATACAAGAGAAGACCCAACATAATGTGGATATCATCAAATAATATCACATGCAAGTAAAGATTGTATTATCTGCATATACAAGGTTTGGTAATCAGTTTTCCTGTAATCCTGATGCCACATTCTTCTTCATATAATCCAGATTCTCAGGTTATGTGCTCAGCATACAGACTGAATAAGTATGGTGAAAGAAAACAACCCTAGTGCACACCTTTCCTAATTTTAAGCCATTCATTGTTCCCTTGTTCTGTCCAAATGACTGCCTCTTGATCTATGGACATGCTCCTCATGAACACAATTAAGTGTAACAGAATACTCATTCTCTGCAAGCTTATTGATAGTTTGTCATGATGTACACAGTAAAAATTCATTGCATGGTCAGTAAAGCAAGGTAAACATCTTTCTGTTATTCTCTGCTTTCAGCCAAGACACTTATGACATCAGCAACTATATCTCTTCTTCCATTTCCCTGTCTGAATACAGCTCGAATCCCTGGCAGTTCCCTATCAATGTACTGTTGCAGTCATTTTTGAACTATCTATAGAAAAAATTTACTTGCATGTGATATTGTCCCATGATTCCTCCATTACATTAAGTCATTTCTCTTTTGAATGGGCACAAATATGCATCTCTTGCAATTTGTCTGCCAGGTAGCTGTCTTCCAAATTTCCAGGCATAGATGAGTGAGTGCCTCCAGTGTTGCCTCAGTTTGTTGAAAATCTTCAATTTGTGTTCCATCAATTCCCAGAGCCTTGTTCATTCCTATGGCCTTCAGTGTACCTTGAACTTACTCCATTGACTCCTTATCTTATGCTCCTTCTTGAAATAGTTGAACATCAATCATTTCCTTTTGATACAGTGACTCTGTATATTTCTTCCATCTTCTTTAATGTTTTATCCATCATTTAATACTTTGGTAAAATAATCCTTCAGTATTTCAAGTTGACACTTGAATATATTCTTCAGTTCTTTCAGCTTGAGAAATGCTGAGTGTGTTTTTACCTTCTGATTTTCTAACTCTCCATTTTTGCAAATTTAATTATGATACTAAACTTTTTATTCTAAAGCTGTTCTTTGAAATTTTCTGTTCGGATCATTCACATCCTCCTTTTTTCCATTTGCTTTAGCATCTCTCCACTGGAGAGGAAATGTCAAAGTCTTTTTTGACATCCATTTTGGTATTTTCTTTCTTCCTTGTCTTCTTAATTACCATTTGCTTTTTTTCCTGTATGATGTTTGTGATGTCTTCTCACAACTCTTCTGGTT